>NC_079164.1:107224214-107349214 GCF_947568905.1 Ostrea edulis
GGAAGGGAGAAAATGCAACGGACCAGACCGGGATTCGAACCCGGGCCCCTTGAATTCTCTAGTCAGGTGCTCTAACCACTGAGCTATCTGGCCACCGGCGATCGAACCCGGCTGACCGCTACATTCCTCCCTCCTTAAATGTCTTCACACCTGAAGATATCAACCCAGGATCTTTATCCCCTGGCAGGCATTTCACCTCCAAGTCCAGGGGTGGTCAACGGCACCAAATCTGTAACGGGAAGGGAGAAAATGCAACGGACCAGACCGGGATTCGAACCCGGGCCCCCTGAATTCTCTAGTCAGGTGCTCTAACCACTGAGCTATCTGGCCAACGGCGATCGAACCCGGCTGACCGCTACACCTGTAATTCAAGCGTTAATTACACCCCCCCCCCCCATAAATCCTTTGTTCGGCCACTATATAGCTATCGGGAATCCAATATGGTGATTTATGCAAATTAGCAAAACAGAAATATGTCGAACTAGCAATTTATTTCATGAACGTCCATCCACCATTTGGCGTAATTGAGTTGTTTCTCTTTGTCAAGAGCGCTGCTTATCATCGAGTTGTCCTGCTTATGAAATGTAAGTAACCAACTTCGATCAAGAATCATCATAGATACTTTGATAAACTAAGGAACTGGTGTTTTGAAAGGGTTTTACATAAATTCACTGAGCACAATCTTCCATTATTGGTTTGTATAATTTACATCTCGTTCAACAGAGTTATCTCTCATTATATTGAAATACGGTCCCTCGTTTTTGTCATCGTATAATATTTCATTTGAATTTTTTAAAACATGGTAGTATGTAAGAAGTCAGTCTTTTAAACAATAAGACATGGATTTATTAATGTTCTTTATAGATAGCTTGTTAATAGAATCGCTCACTCAAATGATGATAAAAGTTACGGAGTGTTCCGAGAAGACAGATGATCGTGAGACCAAAGACCATGAAGAAAATGAAAAGACATATTTCCAAGACAACAGCAATTGCACAAGCATCGCCGTAAATGAAAAGACCATTTTAAACAATGATCTGTGTTCCCCAAACGTCCACAGTCAAATAAACCGAACCTACGCAGAGAGGAGGCGTAAATCCAAAGGAAAACACGAGGAAATAACGCACGCTTGCGTCTTATGCGAGAAAATTTTCACAAGAAAACCAGACTTGGACCGACATACCCGAAATATACACATTCTGACGACTGGCTCACACATGTGCTTCGTTTGTCAGAAAAAATTCAAAGAAAGAGCCCATCTAAAACGCCATTTACAGAGTGTACACGGCGAAAATATGCCTGCCCCTTTTTCTTGTGGCATGTGCCAGCAATCTTTCACCACGGAGATATTGTTACAGCGACATATGGTCGTCCACAGCTCTGCTACTCCGTTTCAATGTGAAATATGTTCAAAATCATTTGTTACCAAACGAAATTTAGCCATGCACGTATCAGCGGTGCATTTGAACGAAAGGCCATTTAAATGCGACGATTGCCACAAAAATTTCGCTCGGAAGAGTCATCTTGACCGCCATATGATGAGCCACAGAAACGAGAAACCGTTTAAGTGTGAGTGCTGCGACAAGAAGTTCTTGACAGAGAGCAATCTCAGAGCTCACACAAAACGAGTGCATTTGAAAGAGAAAAACTACGAATGTGGAATTTGTAGAAAAAGATTCTTTTGTACTAAAGCTCTCATGTATCACATGAAAACCCACACGGGAGAGCGGAATCATAAATGTGAAACGTGTGGTAAAAAGTTCATTTTATTAAAAACCCTGGAAACTCATCGTCACCTTCACACCGGAGATCGACCTTTTGAATGCGCGTACTGTGACAAAACTTACGTCATTGCTGCGCATCTCAGACGGCATAATAAGAGTGGAGGATGTACCAAGAATATCACAAAGAAAAAGAAAGCACAGAAAAAATAATTACCAGTAGCGCGAATGTATAGTGAGGACTGGGTAGAGAATGATTACTGGTAGTACCGCAAAGTAGTAGTACAGTGAGGACAGGTTAGACGGAATGTGCAGACAGTTCAGCTTCTAGTAATACAGGTACAGTGAAGACAGAATAATTACTAGTAGTGCGGAAATCGGAATGTATAAGGAAGCTGAATTTAAATGAAGGACCATTGTGTCAATAGTTGTGGCTAATGAAACCTTTACTTTTGTTAACAATATGCACCCCATTCTCTTAGTGAACAGGATACATTCTGACAATGAGTTTTGGTGTGTACAGAATGTAATTGCATATATTTGTTTCTGAATTATCAATTTAGCGCTAACTACAAAATGCATAATTGTTCTTTCAAGGTGCATTGGTATTCATACGCTTGGCTTCTAACTGAGTATTGATTTTAAAATAAATGTCAGGACTGGACTTTCGATTGGTGTTTTTCCTTTGAATGTAAATAATCCCAATCATACCATGGAGTAAAGGAGGACTTTACATGGTCATAATATAGCTGCAATAATGTAGCCCTCTCTGATTTTTTTTGGGGGGGGGGGAGAGAGGGCTACAACTCCTTAGGATCTCCGTAATGGTGCAAATGCGGGAGTGATTCACTCCCACAACATTTGCGCTCATTCTAAACATTTCCTGACTTTCTTTACGTAAATAAAATGATATTCTATGTTTCTTAGTCAATATATAAATTTACAACCTGCAACTTAAGATTTGTGAGGCTCTATTCTACCGTTTTCAACAATTTCGATAAATTCCAATTTCTCGATTCATATTTGTGCGCCATGTTTGATGTACTGAAGTATAAACTTCCGATTGTCAAGTCATTTGCATATGCCATATAAGGTAGTATTTACATCAATGGAGGCGAAAGCTATTTCGTCGGCATTGAAAAGGTTTGAATTTAATATCAAGTTAAAAACCGAACAGCAGAGTGTAAATTCTTTCTGCAACAATATGATTTTCCGTGGCTCGAGTAACTACATTTTCGCGCTGATTGTCAATGTTTAGGTTTTTCATTAGATCCACCTACGAGATCTCGCGATAACAAGCATGGCGGAGCAGACGAAGAATTTTGCATGCTGTACATTATATTTAATGAAAAACACCTTTATTAGACATGCCCGAGGACAAAGTTGGTACTCCTTTTGGTGTAAACAACATTTGGGACTAATACACAGAGTTTATTATCGGTTATTCATAAAATTATTTTGCACCATTACGGAGATCCTATGGAATTGTAGCCCTATCCCGAAAACGTCAGAATTAAAAAAAAAATTGGATAGGGCTACATTATTGCAGCTAGGTCATAATATAATGGCTGACTTCCTTTTAAAACATGGATGAAAATATAAATATCAGCAATATTTATCTATTCATTTAAAAAAAACCATTGCCTAGCTGAATATCTCAGTAGCACGTTGACTACTGAACTGAAGATCGCGGGTTCGAGTCCAGGAGGGGTTTTAAATCCCCCCCCCAATTGCTTTCTACTGAAACTGCATTTTTTGACTAAATAAAGTAAATTTGAAAGTTTTCCATTCCAAAATATGGTTGTACATATCCTCCACTTTTCATCCACATCAAATTTCTCTGGTGTAGCATTCCTCTTTAACTGAAAGAATACATGTATACAGAAAATCCAGGGATTCTTTCACTCTGTGTAAATCTAAGTTATAGGTAAACTACATTTCATACTGTGTAGTATGGAGCGTTGCTACATGGGAGTGAAACTTTGGTGACAAAAACTGAGGAGAGAAATCTAGATGGATTTCAGTACATCAGTGTGCGAAACTAACTTTAAAGTCCTATAGACTTTCGGTCCATAGTCATTTTATTTCCTATAGACCACAACAAATTCCTATAGACCGAAATTTAACATGCAATATTCATTGTTATTAAAAAATAAATAATAGACACAAATTCGGTTTGGCAATTTGTTCATAGTTTAATTATATTCTTTTTCAATTCCATGCACGTCAAGCTTTTCAATTAGAATTTCGTATACTTTTTCATTTTGCTCCAGCTCAGTTTCACTGTCTGATTCTTCATCTAAGTCATGCACTTCTACTGACCCCCCCCCCCCCCCCCCCCCCCCTGTTGAAAATGGAATAATTTAATTCGAATGATTTGTATATTGTACATTGTGGAACATTTATTACAGCTAAGGGGTGAACAGAAACATCAGCGTACTACATATAAACTGGTCCTGCTTCTCATATATGTTAAATAAGCAGCGGAGAACCAGTTTTTTACTCAGACTATTCCTATAGACAAGTCGGTCTATAGCTATTTTGATCGTTATAGACCGACTCGATTTTCTATAGACATTGTCTATCGGTCCATGGTTAATTTCGCACACTGAGTACATGTGCTTGCTATGAATCCTGGGGATAAGGTGGCAGCAGATGGTGACAAACGGGGAAGTGGCGGACATGACGGACGCAATGCAATAAGCGACGAGTTGAGGAGTCGGCAACGGAACCGAATATGTGATACAGAGGAAGGTGAAGACGGCGCTAGGGTGGACACCAGAAGGGAAGGGGGGGGGGACCTGGATTAGGACCTTGAAAGCAGAAAGAAGGCGTGCAGGGTGGAGAAACTGGAATGAGGTAAAGATGGTGGTAAAGATGGTGGTTTAAATCACAACTCTGATTACGTCAGCCTGCTTTTCTCTTAACTGGTCCCCTATTGTGACAGCTCCCAAGACCAGTTAACGTAAACCCGGGACAGGAGCATATTGAAAATGGATTAAAAGCAAGTAAGTGTTGATTTCCTTGTGACGGTTTTGTGCATTGCTGTTAAATGTTTGAAAACAAATTGTCTATTGCGTAAATCCAGGCACATCTGAGTCGAAACGTCGGTTGAAGCATAAACCGTCACCGACTCCGGCATTTACACGTTTTCCAGAATCAAAACATGAATGCTTGCGAAGAGAAGTCGATGTAGGCTATGCCTCTCGACTTCTCTAAAGAGAATAGGTGCTAAGTAGTAATGGATACGGAGGAGTGCGGTGACGAGTCTGCAATGAAATAAAACGAAGGGTAATTGACTGACTTGTATCATCGCAATCGTATCGACTCGAGATTTTCCCTGGCGGAAATAGTTACGATTGGTAACAGTTGATGGCAAGTAACTCGTGGGTCACCTGTTTTTCAGGGATACCATCTAGTCATCACCTTGGTAACAACGGTTAAATAATTTGATAACAACATTTATTGCTCAATTTTTTCGATGTGTAAAGTTTTATTTCAAAATAACTTAATACTAACAAGGGAAAATACATAGTACCGTCAGAGATCTGAGAATAGAACACAACGATCTCGAAATTAACAAGCATGTTTTAAATTCCAGCATGACGAATCTAAGCAAAATCTGCAGTGTGGTGTCAAGACGAACCGAAACTCATTTAATGTATCAAAATGAAACAATGATAGGCTAATCAATTATCAAGTGGTTCATTGTTCTAGCTGTTACGAAAAAAGTACTTTAATTAACAGATACCTGATTACACGATAAATCAGCGCAAGGACCTAATTGGGAACGATGCGCTTTTTGCATCACTGATTTAGAGATAAGTACAGTATATAGCAAGGAAGCAAAGATGGACCTGAATAAGTAAAAATACCATAGATGATGGGAGTTTGCTTAAGCCCCAGACAGGTTTGTAATCTGATCTTATTTACCTTGATTACATGACGGAAGTATTGATATTGCGGTTACAACAGTTGTCATCAAAAATCATTTTAAAAATTTCATTCCAATAGTGTTTAACGAGAATATTTCACTCACGGAGACGTCACCATTGCCGGTGGAGGGCTGCAAAATTTAGGCCTATGCTCGGCGCTTATGGCCATTGAGCAGGGAGGGATCTTTATCGTGCTACACCTGCTGTGACACGGGACGTCGGTTTTTGCGGTCTCATCCGAAGGACCGCCCAATTTAATCGCCTCTTACAACAAACAGAGGTACTGGGGACCTATTCTAACCCGGATCCGACGGCCAAAAAAAAAAAAAAAAAAAAAAAAAGAGAGAGAAATTCGTCCGGAGTGGTATATAAAGTCGTTTACATTTTGACTATAGTTGTAACATCTGGTAAATTGAAATGATTAAGATATCCGATGTTTAAGTTTCCATCAATGGATATATTGGAGGGAATCGTCATATAAAATAGATAACCAAGACATTGGGGGGGGGGGGGGGGGGTGGGGGGTGGGGGGGGGGGTGGGGGGTGGGGGGGGGTCATTTTCTTAAAAATATTGGGAAATAGCTGTTCTTGATGCATGTATTTAAATTAATTTTAGAAAAAGACATGAAAAAAGAAGACGCTCTATTTGGTAAAGGCTATATGATAAGTCAGTTATTCGTGGATGTTGGAGGATAACCTCCTTGGATGGGAAATGTTGTTTTGAACTATAGAAGCCGAGGCATTAGCCGAAGGTTTTATATTTCAAACAACATTTCGAGACCGAGGAGGTTATGCATCATCAACTTAGTTTCCTTTTGTTTCTTTTCTACTAAGACTCAGAAATATAGAACCGATCACTATGAATTAGGTCACTTCGTGACGTCATAACAGTTTCCGAAGCAGACTAGGCCTTGTTTTTGCTGACGAAAAAGGTGACATGGTAGGGTACACTAAATATGTTGTCAAAAATTACTAAAGTATTTAGTTATGTCAACTACACATACGTGGAAGAGGGTTAACTTGTCTGTGCATCGCCATGTTTGTTTAAATCGACCTCGGAATGCAGACGATTGATTTATATTGAATGACAAATATTCTCAGTCATTTATAAATTTGTTTTGCAACATATATTGATTAATTTTTATGATTATAAAATTGAATTTTCGGTTATCGACTTCATTGTCGCATTAGCAAAACACAAAGTGCAAAGTTTGTGAGATGAACGTCAATTTTCTCACAATCACTTATTACGTAAGAAGGTATACTGCAGAATAATGACTGCGGCATTCCTTTGAGCTTTGCAATGAAGTGGTAGAGTATACCAGTATATCACAGGTACATGTATCGAATACTTTTTTAAAAACTTCATTGTAGAGGGACATAGAGCTAAGCGAGTTAAAATGACTTTTGCAGGTGCGTCGACTTGTTACTCTCACAGAGTATATATATTTTCCGTTTTTGACAGTGTTTGAGACTGCAGCTGCTGTTTGTATTTGTGGGCGTGGTTGTAAGTCAAGCATGTGAACGCTTCCCTTTTGTCGACGGTTGTTCTCATACGCCTAACTTTATAAAAAAGTTTATGGAGACAGCCTGTGTCCGCCATGACCTTTGTTACGGCTGTGTAAGTACATTCCTCATTACATCATTTAATCCAGCTAAACATTGATCATTTAATCCAGCTAGATAATCCAGCTAGACATTGATCATTTAATCCAGCTAGACATTGATCATTTAATCCAGCTAGACATTGATCATTTAATCCAGCTAGACATTGATCATTTCATAAAAGCTTTTAAATTTTCTAAAAAAAAACACACCATCAAATCAAAAATTTATATATATATCAAACATTGACACTTGAATAACGGTAGAAATAGTTTCAGAATGATATTTCTGTATTCCTTTTCCTGAATGAATTGGGTACAAACGAAACTACTTGTAGACACCAATTAATTTTATTTCCTTGAACTGTTTAATATGTGTTAATGACAATAAAATATTTATCGTTATTTCTTTAAGATGCTACACATATACTCATCCAATAATACTTGTCACATTGATAAGAAACTTGATCTGATACAGCAATATAACACAAGGCATGGATTTCTCGAAGAAAATCTTCTTAAACTTAAGTTTGAGTTTTCTTTCATTTGAGCAGTCAAAATCTTAGCAAAATTTCAGACTTTAGTCCAAGTTTCAACTTACGATTTTTTCGAGAAATGCATCTTTGTGAAATGCTTTGCTTTTTTAAACTAAAAATATTGTAGAAAAACCAAAAGAGAAAAAATATGCTCGACTCTCCCAAACTTGGGTCACCTTTTCTAAAATTTTACAGTTTGTCTGTGTGAATCCAGTCTAGTAGAACTCTAGTCTTGACGAAGTCTGCTGGTTGTAGATGTTCCTCCAAAATTAGAACTGTGACACGAAATGCTTATTTTGTAGGGTGTAAAATATGGAATTTCCCGTCCGGCTTGTGACGACATGTTCCACATAGACATGTCAAGTATCTGTGATTTCAAGACCACCATACTGAACTCAGTTTGCAAGACATTCTCCAAAATAATGGTTTTCTGTGTCCGTCTTCTGGGTGAGAAACGATACAAGCTATTTCCTGATCCATGGTGTGATTTACCGGAAGTGATCAACTGTCTGCCCCCGCTTTGAATGAAGATGGATTAAACTAGATTACTTTTGAAGTGTTTGATGTTTGAAGGTAATAGAGTACAATTTATAGGCTGCTTTTATACGATATAATTTAGGTTGAACAATCTGATCCTGCCTAAGCTACGAGATTTTCTGGAATTTTGTCCAGTGCTTGCTGAAAGTCTTTGATAAGGTCATCTGGATCCTCCAAACCAATACTTAAAAATGAAAGGTAAAAATAATATATGATGCAATCAATTTCAAATATAGGGATTGAAACTCAGTTTAGTTTATAATTCACACCTGATTCTAACGAGACCGTCAGTTATACCACCGCTCTGTCTATCCTCTGACGTCATCAACATCGGACCATGTGTCATCGTAGCAGGATGCTCAATTAAGCTTTCTACCCCTCCCAATGAAACTGCCAGTTGCACAAGGCGCACATTCTGTCATAAAATATTTCAAAGCTATAATTGTTTATTCATTTTTTAAAAAAATAAAATTTCATTGTACAAACCACACCTAACCCGTGGAGACTAATAAGAGATGGTCTGGTGTTTCTCTTAATGAAATATGGTTTTATGAGATAGGTCGTAAATAGCAGGTTATAGTTCCATGATATTTCAGAATGTAAAACATTTTCAAATTTCAGTGACACTAGCCTTAAGAAAAAAATATTCTGAGTGTTGGATAATGTGAAAGAGTCAGAAGGATCAAATGTGTACATGAAATCATGATAATTTTGAATGTTAAAGTAGTGAGAAAATGTACATTTACACAGGAAAAGTGGGAATGGTTTGTTTTCCTTAACATACATCTCAACATCTATTGTACATACACGTAATGTTTCATTTTTTGAGGTGTTTGTTTATTACCGTTTTTGTTGTAATGAATGATTGATTGTGCATTGTAATAAAACATTATACCTTATTTCATATAACACTTGTTAGTAGTGAAGTAGATCTTAAAATTGAAGAAAATGTCAACAAGTTTTCTAAAAATGCTTGTTGTCAGACCAATTCATTCCTTGAAAAAATACATGTATACATCTACTAGAACTTTCCCTTCCTGCACCCTTCCCTTGACCTCAGTACCTCTACTAGAATCTTCCCTCTTTGCACCCCTCTCTTTATCTCAGTACCTCTACTAGAATTCCCCCCCCCCTGCACCCCTTCCTTGACCTCAGTACCTTTACTAGAATTTCCCCTTTCTGTACCCCTTCCTTGACATCAGTACCTCTACTAGAATCTTCCCTCTTTACACCCCTCCCTTGACATCAGTACCTCTACTAGAATTTTCCCTCCCTGCACCCCTCCCTTGACCTCAGTACCTCTACTAGAATTTCCCCTCCCTGCACCCCTCCTTTGATCTCAGTACCTCTACTAGAATGTTCCCTTCCTGCACATATTCCTTGATCTCAGTACCTCTACTAGAATCCCCCCTTCCTTGATCTCAGTACCTCTACTAGAATCTTCCCTTCCTGCACCTCTCCCTTGATATCAGTACCTCTACTAGAATTTTCCCTCCCTGCACCCCTTCCTTGATCTCAGTACCTCTACTAGAATCTTCCCTCTTTGCACCCCTCTCTTTATCTCAGTACTTCTACTAGAATTTTCCCTCCCTGCACCCCTTCCTTGACCTCAGTACCTCTACTGGAATTTTCCCCTTCTTGCACCCCTCCCTTGACCTCAGTACCTCTACTAGAATTTTCCCTCCCTGCACCCCTCCCTTGACCTCAGTACCTCTACTAGAATTTTCCCCTTCTTGCACCTCTTCCTTCACCTCAGTACCTCTACTAGAATTTTCCCTCCCTGCACCCCTCTCTTTATCTCAGTACCTCTACTAGAATTTTCCCTCTTTGCACCCCTCTCTTTATCTCAGTACCTCTACTAGAATTTTCCCTCCCTGCACCCCTTCCTTGACCTCAGTACCTTTACTAGAATTGCCCCTTTCTGTACCCCTCCCTTGACATCAGTACCTCTACTAGAATCTTCCCTCTTTACACCCCTCCCTTGACATCATTACCTCTACTAGAATTTTCCCTCCCTGCACCCCTCCCTTGACCTCAGTACCTCTACTAGAATTTCACCTCCCTTCACCCCTCCCTTGATCTCAGTACCTCTACTAGAATTTTCCCTTCCTGCACATATTCCTTGATCTCAGTACCTCTACTAGAATCCTCCCTTCCTTGACCTCAGTACCTCTACTAGAATCTTCCCTTCCTGCACCTCTCCCTTGATCTCAGTACCTCTACTAGAATCTTCCCTTCCTGCACCCCTTCCTTGATCTCAGTACCTCCACTAGAATTTTCCCTCCCTGCACCCCTCCCTTGATCTCAGCAGCGATCATTCCACTGAACATCTTCATCTGTTTCTTGGCAACTTGATGTTGTGGATGTGATGGTAGACCAGGATAACTGACCCTCTCAACCTGTACAAAATTAAATTACAGACATGATCACATAACACAAAGCCTATAGCTCAGATTTTCACCTTATGTTAATTGAACGTCACCTTAGGGTGCTTTTCCAAGAATTCAGCAACTTTCTGGGCATTAGAGCTGTGTCTTTCCATGCGTATAGGGAGAGTTTTGATTCCACGAAGCAGAAGACTTGCATCATGGGGTGACTAAAATGAAGAATAAGTTTTCTAGACTATGATCTTGAATGTTTTAAGCTGTAGATGCAGAAGTCGAATTTCTATTTTTGTTTGTTTTATTTGATCTGCAGGCGGTAGATGCCATTACCTTAAGTAAGGTATATGATGTACATCATGATCAAGAGCTGATGAAATCTTCATTATGTTAGATGCAAAATAATTTTTCAAAATTAGACAATGTGAAAACGAATGTGATCAGCATATGTTATGACATGTTACCATCGTCGTTCCCAGGCTGGTTTGATAATGAAGCATGGTCTTCCAAAGGTCAACAGAGGAAAAGGTCAAACATCCGGCCACGAGGTCGCTGTGTCCACCCATGTATTTTGTACTTCAAGATAATAACAGAATATACATTGTGACGAATACCTTTGATTTGGTATAACTACTGGTGTTTTTATTTCTGATATATAAATCATATTTACATTTTCAATGTTTTTGTCTTTGATATCTTTAGTAATTTTAAAAATTACAAATTGTGATAGCCATTTAATCATGATGGACAATGCGCGTATGAATCTTGATAAATATAGTACGTCTATCTTCACAGCTAAAAATTCCCACAAAAATGAAAAAAAAAATGTAAATATAAAACATAATTTTCAGTTTTGAAATTACATGAGGATATGAACTATAACCCTTCACGCCGGTGTTATAGACCCAGGGGGAAGGCTAACTCTAGAGCCAGGCTTCCGCGGGGAAAGGCTCACCCTAGAGCCAGGCTTCCGGGGAAAGGCTCACTCTAGAGCCAGGCTTCCGCGGGGAAAGGCTCACTCTAGAGCCAGGCTCCCGGGGGGAAGTCTCATTGTGGGGGAAGGTTCACTCTACAACACCGGCATACTTTTCATGAAGCGTCAAAATTCATACTCTCATTTATTTTCAAAAATGACATTTATTTCTTACGTATTTGTTTTGTCAATTTAAATTTCTAACCAGGTAATGCATAATTACCAGTCTAGTCATTTTCGGAGTCAATGGAAGAAACAAATCTCTCTCTGACATCAAGACCATAAACTGAGAATAGACTTAAGTCTAAATTTCGTAAGTTTTGAAATAATTTTCATGTACAAATAATATGTTCAGAATATGTTTTTATTTTATTTTTTATGAACCAGCAGTTTTTTTAAACATATGTGCTAGATAAATCTTAAGATATAAGGAATCAAAATTAAGACTTAAGTCTATTCTCAGTTTATGGTCTTGAGGCCTGGACTCTGTTTTCGGAGCTTTTCAGTACAAGCGCATGCGCAGACTTAAAAGGGAAGTAAAACAGGGGGAAAAAATAGGGATTCGCAAGAACAGTTATTGCAAAGTACAGGATGTACAAGCAGTATTTTTCTTGGTTCATTTGCTAATAGTTATACATTTCAAGTATCTTTTGGCACCTAATCGTCACAAATTACATCTAGAGAAACTTGATTTGTCATTTCCCCATGGAAAGTATGTTCAGGGGAAAAAACATGAAACGACTGAATGTCTCAACCATTATGACCATATGAACATCTAGCATTATTCGATTTTCTCTGATATGGTCACATGCAGAATAATCAAACGATATAAACCAGAGTAATAAGAATGAAACACTTTCCAACCCTCATTTTATTTTCCAAAGAATAAGATGGATCGTCTGAAAATGAATCGATGAATAAACAAGTAGTTTACAGACATGGGGCTTCGTATTAAGGTGCTGAAAGCGATATACCAGCAAGGACAATGTCTATTAAAGCGACTTATATCACAAAAGTGAGGATGAATAGCGAACTAATCGTAAAATGAGACTTGAAGCGAGAGGTGTCCGAAATCTAGTTAGGTACCTTGTGGTATTATTAAGGAGGGGTGACCCATCTATGAAACAAGTGCCTGTGATAATTTTAATGTAATTATACTATTACTCATCACTGTAAGGATAAAGGTCATGCTTCATTGAAACATATCATAAACTTTTAATCAAATTGACGATATACTAGTATAGGCCCAACTGGCCGAGTGCAAATATCTAATCTTGAATTTACATGTAGTTTGTATTTTGCACATGTCGCTCGTTATAACGATCTAGTTTGCCAATACAGCCTATCATTGGGTCAAATACTGTCTGACGTGTTTCCTACCGATTGTTAGGTCGTTCTTGGCACACTGATTTTGACTACGGATAACTCCGTTTACCTGATCAAGATATAGGGCTCACGGCGGGTGTGACCGGTCGACAGGGGTTGCTTACACCTCCTAGACACCTGATCCCACCTCTGGTATATCCAGGGGTCCGTGTTTGCCCAACTCTATATTTTGTACTGCTTATAGGAGTTATGAGATTGATCACTGTTCGTTATCTTCACCTTTCATATCACAATAATAAACAATTTACTTACTTTCTCATATATATGTCCATCTATTTGTAAATATTTTCTGGTCGGCAATAGAGCCCATTTGCGCTAATGTTTTTGTTAGAAGTATATATTGTACTGACAATTTAATTTATTTACAAAGTTTCAATTCTAAATTAGTAAAAGAAAGAGGCTTTCGTGCAAGTTTTCTTCGTTTCTGCCTTCCTTAAAAATATTTTTTGATCAATTCAACCTATTTTGACTATTTCTGAATTGTTTCTTCTTGCAAGGGCGACATTGACCTTCATTTGAACAAAATGAATCTCCAAGGATGCTTTGTGACAAATATAGTTGAAGTTGACCCAGAAGTGTTTAAGAAGTTGAAAAGTTTAAAGACGGACGCTTCATAGACGGACAACAGACTAACTCTGATAAGAAAAGCTCACTGCAAATTTCAACCTAGTTGAGCTTTTGAACGACATTATTTTCCCAATAGAAGACACACCAGCTGTGCATTGATACGTCGATTCCGTGCTGTATGACGGGCTGTAGATAAGGACTGGCGAACGTGCTGTCGACCATGGTCAGGACGTTGTCCAGCGACTTTCCCAGCTTTCCGAACTCCTCCAGATCAAGAATAGCCATATTTGGATTACACGGGGTCTCACCATATAGCATCTGTTTCAAAATATTCAAATTACACAAAGTTTAGTTTGATTGATTGTTGGAACTCACGGTATATACATGTCCATTGGGCTATAGTAGTTCCAGTATCTCTGGAGCTTAGTCTCCTATTCTACATGTGTACAAATTCTATATGTTAGTACAGTGTACCAGAATGCTAATCTTTAGGCAGAAAAACAAGTGAAGTTGATTTATTTCAAGGTATTGACCATGACGTAAAATATTTTTGAAACACTATGCATTTCAAGCACTGCATACAGAGAGTAAATGGAACACGTTTATCAGAACACTCAAATGATATTGTTCACATCTACCTAGTAAGCATCATCAATCCTACAGATGACTTCTACAGATGACTACTACAGATGACATATGACTACTACAGATGACTTCTACAGTTGACGTGTTTTAGTATGAATAATTAGCTTGTCTATGTACCCTAGTATTAGCTTTGATGTGTTTCTTGTATTCCTCCACAGGACACCCCGTATTAACGAAGGTGTATTCGATTCCATACCGAGGGAGTATGTTCATTATTACGTCATATGTTCCACTGTAGCAAGGATTGTTCACAACCTATAAAATGTATGCATTTTCATAATGAAACAAAAAGCTATACAGCTTCAAAAAATGAAACCCATATCATATTTAAAATCAAACACTCAGCTGCTAATCGACCAGCAATCTGGACGTGGAAAATTGCTAGATATACTTGCTATGTGATCGCCACTTTTCAGGAAACAAAGTAACGCTGTGGATATAGCAGCCATTCCTGTGCTAAACACGAGGGAGCCTTTTCCACCTTCTATGCTATTTATTGCAGCTTGAAGGGATTGGCAAGTGAAATTACTCAATCTTGAGTAAATGTATCCACCCTGTTAAAAATAACTCTAAATCATGTCTACATCGACATTCATCGAGCACAGTATGCCATGCTCACAACTTCGGTATGTTCAAATAAATTAACAATTTAAATAAACGTTTTACTGTTGGCAGTGACGGGTTTGAAATTGTAATAAATAATAAAACTTAACCTCTTCCAAAATCTTGAGATAGTCATCAACAGATTTAAGTTTGTAGGTGGAAGAGTGAAAAATGGGCGGAACCAGTGCCTCTGTCTCAGGACCAGAAGTGGGTGTAAATCGTGACGACGTTGCCACAGTTTCAGGAGTGACGTCAGTGATATAAAGCCCGCCCACGCCCCTCTCCAAATCGGACTGTGGAGGAAACCATTTTTTACTGGAAGGGAAAGATAGATTATCTAAAGCATACTTGAACTTTGAACTCAAAAACTTGTGATCAAAGGAACACAGGTGGTACATATGAAGGCATAAGTCATGATTGTATAATACGGGTATCACATGACCTTCACTTCTAAAAATCAAAGTTTATTATTGCGTGTTTCAAACTTCCATGATGTAACAGACGGACAGACATACGGATAGAGATCCTTTTTGTGTCACGATATTCTGCAGGCGATATAATAAAATGTGCTTGACATTATCTATAATCATTATACTGCTCATGCATAAAAATAGTTCAGGTATGTGGATATTTGATAAGGGATTAGAATTGTTTATAAACGTCAATTCTTGTTCTTTATATAAATCTAGGTATCATAGTAAAGATTACTTCTAAAGCAATAGGTGTCATCGAAGTAAATGAAAATGCTTTACTTACCTCATATTCAATAGTGCTTATATAGATTTGATATAGGAGTTAGAGTGTACAGTCTGGCGGGAGAAGAAGCGATCAAATGACACCTGTATATATTTGGGACACGGACGTGTGTGTTTGTAGATACCTGGTCCGTTGGTGACCTGTTTAAATAGCATGGTATTTAGCGTAAAGCCCGTACACGAAAGCAACACCTCTTATTTTCCACGATTTAAAAACAAACATTTCCACCCGACAAAAGAACGAATTTATCTAGAGCAACATTCTATGGAGTGTCAGTCAGAAAATGATAATTCTCACACTGATATTGAGTGACAATATTTTTAGCGGTAGTTATTTCCGAAATAAAGGTACCTTGTACCTAAAATTATTGCATCAACCATATCCATGGAAGTCTAGAGGTTACAGCGCTCGCTTCGCAATCGGAAGGTCACTTGTAATCTGAAGGTCACTTGTTCGATTCAGGATTCCAGTGGTGTTAACGCTTCTAGACTGTTGCCTCACCAAGCGCTCGACATTAGGGGCCACGGATCTTTCGGAAATGACCTTAAAAACGGAGTTCCCATGTCATGATAGGTGTTGGTACGATTTTAGGTCACTTGAGTGACTCGGGTGACCTATTCAGCAGGGGTCGAAATTAACTTTTTCTTCCACAGGCTAATTTTAGCCTGTGGGTAAAAGATCCACAGGCTAAAATGAAAACCTACAAGCTAAAATAAAAATAATGAAGTAGAGCTCTTTTTTCATATTTTTTTTTTTAAATCAATGATTTTCCCCACCATTACTGAGCCTAGTGGGTCAACAGGCATCGTTTGGACAAAACACTAATTTACGTAAGTCATATGATGCAATGTTTAGGTCTCTTGACCATCGCACCTCTAATATTCACAACCTGTTTACTGCAGGTATAGATCCAATGTCTTCCAATTTCATGCCACGTCAGGGTTGTCACGAGTAATTTTTCAAAGTGAATCCCAGACTCGTGGTTTATAAGCAGCACGATCACGAGTCCCATGATTTTTTGTTGTTGTTGTTGTGGGTAATCGCCTACACGGTGAGCAGTGCACTCGTGCCGTGACTACAACCCGACCTCAGTATGAAAATGAATTAATGTAGATAGAAAATTCTGATTAAATTAACTACCAGAAGACTTGAATTCCAAGTATGAGCTTTTTGTTATTCATTTATTTAACAAGAAATCGGAATTTATGTTTTACCAAGTCAATTTAATCACCCCTATAAGTAAACAGGTCTATATTTTTCATTATAATGCGATGTCCGACCTCTAAAGCATTTGTTTGACGCCGAGTTTCTTAAAAAATCATAAAAGAAAATCCGGATAGAAACGGTTGTTGAAATCATTCGTTCATGTAAGCGTTTGTATGATTTTGAGTGCAAGTTTTATTTAAAGAAAAGCGAATGGCGCATCGCGGCTTAAAACGGATACGATACGATCATGGTTTGTAAATCCCCACTCGCTAAGATTTGCGAGTGTCCTCTATTTTTACTCGCTATTTTTCAAATCTACTCGCAATTTGCGAGTATTTCTCGCTAATTTCGAGCCCTGATTATTGTCGTTGGTCATCGTGTAGTCCGTTCACAATTTAGCATTTTTAACTTCTTCCTGAAACTACAAGGCCGATATTGTTACCATTTTTGGTGTGAAGCTTCTTTAGGATAAGAGGAATGTAAATCGTGAAATTTATGATCTTAGCAGTCCCGTGGGGATCCGGGTTAGAATAGACCCTCAGTACCCCTTGCTTGTTGTAAGAGGCGACTAAATGGGGCTGTCCTTCGGACGAGACTGCAAAAGCCGAGGTCCCACGTCACAACACGATAAAGATCCCTCCCTGCTCAAAGGCCATAAGCGCCGGGCAAAGGCCTTGCAGCCCTTCACCGGCAATGGTGACGTCTCAATATATACGTTAAATAATACTCAACCAACCAACTCCAGGGCCTCATGGGTGGGGCAAAAACTACAAAATTTCAAAAATTGTCATCTCTATTTCCACACATGTGGGGGGGGGGGGGGGTAAATTGCATGGTTATGATATCCATGAAGATCTCTACCAAAATTATGAAATTCATGACCCCTTGGTCAGGAATTCATTCTTTAGGGTGGGGCCAATATGGGCATATAGTAAAGATATATTAAATCTTAGAAACTCTTCTTTACTCTCAGACATGTGTGAGGAAAAACTAAATGCATGAAGCTCTCTACATAAATTATGAAAATCATGACCCTTGGAATAGGGATTTAGGCCTTAGGGTGGGACCAATATGGCTCTCTAGTGAAAATGTATTAATAATAAATGCTCAAGAAATCTTCTTTTGTTCTCCTGATGTTCAATGAAAGATGGATACATATTTAGAGGAGAGGATACAGTTGTCTACATATACTATTGATGGGAGGATGAATAAGGTAAATCTAAGTGCTTCAAACTTCATTTTATTGTAATTGAATGGGAATGGGAATTCTATGCATATTTAGAAAGATCATAAAGCTATGCACTGAAGACTCCAGAATGAGGCATAACTTTAGATAGGAGACTCCCTGGTAAGTCCATGTATCGACTATGATACTCAGGTGACCGTTGAGGCCTATGGGCCTCTTGTACGATAAAGAATATATCAATCTTGCATCGGAAGAATAACACCTGCCCTCCCTTCTGATAGTAGAATTATCTAGTACCCCTGCACAAAGATTGTATAGCCAAATTGTGTATGGCCAGTGAACAGACGAAAATTATCTAAGCTGCGAGTCTTAAGTTTAGATGGTACTTCCGCCTCTCTTGACAAACTTGTTGTTAAAAAGTATGTAGAAAAACTTTTATATCAAATTTTTAAAATACAGATAAATAAACCTGAGTTGGGGTGAATCTGTAGCTCTCCGATCTATCAAAAAATTTCTTACAGAGCTGCAGTTCTGCAAATGTTTACATATTATGTAAATGGCAATACTTAATCTAGTCTTTATTAAGCAATATCCTTAGGATAAAGTGAAAACCATGTTTAACTATACTAAGCATATGGTTAGCAGTTTAGAAGTTTAATGCAACCCATCGTCGGAAACCCACGGTCGGTCGCACTCCTTTTACCTCCCGTGGGATACAACGCCGAGATTTTCGTTGGAAGATGTGTCTCGGCTTTTATATGCAATTGGTCGCTTTACCATTCCTTATTGTGATATTCAACCAATGAAAAAAAACCTTATGTTCGTAGAAAAATTACACAAGTAAGTTTAAGATACCTATATAAACCGATGAAATTCCAAGTCCGTTAAAAAAACACATTGTTCCCGTATGATGGATAAAGGTGGCGAGACTACCAGTGCTGAACATGTAAACCTGTAAATAAACTCGTACGCAGTAGTAAACGTTTGGTAACACAGGCTTTTTCTCCCCATTCTTTATAGACACAAATACACCCTCCGCTTCAATAATGCAGATAAAGCATCTCGTTGAAAGTTTTGTAACTTGTCCAACTTAAACGTAGTCAAAATCTTCGCTTCTTTACATACCTCTCTCGTGCAAGTTTTACACAGTCGATGTCTCACCTACTAAAACTACAAACTTACACGTGAAAGGGATTCCCAGACCATATTTTAATTTAAATTTGCATCTAATTTTTAAATTGTATCATGCAGGACCGATTTTATTCACGTGTCATGTACAACATACCAGTGGCGGATACAGGATTTCCGAAAGAGGGGTGGTACTTGTGAAAGTGAAGTATTAGCCAAAATAATCAGCCATTTTGGGTGCCAAATCTTGAGTTTTCATCTATATATTTTTTATAGTGGCACGACAAAACACACACACTTTCATGGGCGCCGCATTACTGCTGACACTTTGAGTTCCGGGAATGCTTACGGCGATTCCCATTGGTCCTCGATAGTTCACGTAAGGTCATGTATTTTATGCAAAAATATTGACGTTTTGTCCTACGGGAGGTAAAAGGAGTGCGACCGACCGTGGGTTTCCGACGATGAATGCAATCTGCTAGGGAATGTGTTAAGTAAAATTTGAACATGATAAGCAGGAAATTCATGCTCAAGTATATGATTAAGGACTGAAGAATTCTTATGCATAAAAATTTATATAGTATAGAGCAGTAGTATGCCATTCCAAACAATAATGTTGAAGGCAGTGGTTATAGCCTTTACAATTTGTTGACTGGCAAGTATGAGCATTTCCTGGAAATTTGAAAATACAAGAAATGAAATTACTTCTGTGATTTTTCACTTTCTGTTATTAGGTTTACACCGATTAAATTATTTAACCCCACTTGATGAATAACATTACAGTATTTCACAAAACCTAAATGAAAAAGAAAATGCAGAATGTCCCATTTTTCAATATACTTCTTTGGTTTCCGGCTCTTCCACCTGGGCTCGGAGCTTTGCCTTGCACACCTGTGCAGCCATTGCTTGAGTAAGTTAGGGAAATCAGTCATCTGTCATTCATTATCCATATTCATATATTTACATTTCCAATGTTTTTGCCTTAGATATCTTTACTAATTATTATAATAGCCATTTCCTTATAAGGTGCAGTTGTGAACAATGTGCGTATGAATCCTTACACACAAACACACAGATATGGTAAGTTGACGATGGGGAAGCTGGAGTCATTAGTTGTTGGTTTGCCTTTATGTCTATGTTCAGTAAAACATCCAATATGAAACAGATGTGGAAGATTCTCTGGTGTCTTTTATCTTGAGTTCACTGGGATATGTCGAATGGACATATGAATGAAAATGGATATTGTTGATAAATAAAATGTCGTCAGTGTATCTAAATGTCGAGTTGAAGGCCACCGGAAGATATTTCCTCTTCTCACGCAGAAGTTTTTTAATAAATTCTGCCTCATAAGAATACAAAAACGGGTCAGCTAATAAAGGAGCTCAATTTGTGGCCATAGGAATTCCAATATCTCTTTGTGCATCTTTACCAGTAGAATTACAGTCTAGACGAAAAATCAGAACCGTCACATGTGATGCATATTTTCAGTGTGTACAGTATATTGATTTTTCTGGTTGGTTGTTGATTTCTTTCATCTAGACACGTAAAATATTTGTTATCTTAAGACATTTTCAAAATATGTTTTCTGTGCTCGTTTTTTGGGTGAGAAATTCCTTGGTGTGATTTACTGGAAGCGATCAGCTGCCTGTCCCTACGTAGAATGAAAATGGGCTATTTCCGTTGCTCTGTTTAAAGGTTAATGTGTAGGTTTCGTATGTTACTGCTTATTTCGTAATTATACAATATAGTTTAAACTAAGCAGTCTAACACTCTAAACTAGTTCAATGAGATTTTCTGGAATTTTGTCCAGTGCTTGCTGAAAGTCTTTGATAAGGTCCCCTGGGTCCTCCAAACCAATACTTAAAAATGAAAGGTAAAAAAATAATATATGATTCAATCAGTTTCAAACATAGGCATTGGAACTCAATTTGTTTTATAATTCGCACCTGATTCTAACGAGACCGTCAGTTATACCACCGCTCTGTCTGTCCTCTGACGTCATCAACATCGGGCCGTGCGTCATCGTAGCGGGATGCTGAATTGTACTTTCTACTCCTCCCAGCGAAATTGCTAATTGAAGAAGACGCAAGCCCTGTCATCAAATAATTATATCGGTAAAGAAAATGTATATAAAAGCAATCTTGTTATCTTTATTTTATAAAGTAAAGTATCAAAGTCCATGTTTGATTTTTATTTATTCTATATAATCAAAATTATTCTTGGCAAGATTGGGGTGATTAAGGACATGGTGGTACTTCCACTAGAATTCCCCCTTCCTGCACCCCTCCTTTGATCTCAGTACCTCTACTAGAATTTCCCCTCCCTGCACCCCTCCTTTGATCTCAGTACCTCTACTAGAATTTCCCCTCCCTGCACCCCTCCTTAATCTCAGTACCTCTACTAGAATTTTCCCTCCCTGCACCCCTCCCTTAACATCAGTACCTCTACTAGAATTCCCCCTTCCTTGACCTCAGTACCTCTACTAGAATCTTCCTTTCCTGCACCTCTCCCTTGATCTCAGTACCTCTACTAGAATTTTCCCTCCCTGCACCCCTTCCTTGATCTCAGTACCTCTACTAGAATTTTCCCTCCCTGCACCCCTCCCTTGATCTCAGCAGCGATCATTCCACTGAACATCTTCATCTGTTTCTTGGCAACTTGATGTTGTGGATGTGATGGTAGACCAGGATACCTGACCCTCTCAACCTGTACAAAATTAAATTACAGACATGATCACATGACACAAAGCCTATAGCTCAGATTTTCAGCTTATGTTAGTTTCGTCACCTTAGGGTGCTTTTCCAAGAATTCAGCAACTTTCTGGGCACTAGAGCTGTGTCTTTCCATGCGTATAGGGAGAGTTTTGATTCCACGAAGCAGAAGACTTGCATCATGGGGTGACTAAAAAAGAGGAAAGAAGTTTTCTGGACTATGATCACATCGGTTCCAAGTGTCAGACGGCAAAGATCAACATAGTCCATGATCATGCGCAACGTGTAGAGAGTTAAGATTTTTGGCCGATGACATATCATGTCGAAAATGGTATACAGTCATCGTGAGTGGAATGACAAATGTTAAAATCGATTTATTAAAAGAAACCACCAACGTCGCAAATGGTAGGAAGTTCTTGAGTAGAATCCCGTGGGGATTCGGGTTAGAATATGTCCTCAGTACCTCCTTGCTTGTCGTAAGAGGCGACTAAATGGGGCGGTTCTTCGGATGAGACCGTTAAAACTGAGGCCCCGTGTTACAGCAGGTGTGACACGATAGAGATCCCTCCCTGCTCAATGGCCGTAAGCGCCGAGTATAGGCCTAAATTTTGCAGCCCTTCACTTGCAGTGGTGACGTCTCCATATGAGTGAAATATTATTGAGAGGGACATTAAACAATATTCAATCAATCAGAGTAGAGAAGAGAATTTATCAGTTTTCGTTGATTTGTAAGAAGTACGTAAATCTCATTAATTAGGGTATATATTGTACATCATGATCAAGAGCTGATGAAATCTTCTTATGTTAAGATATAAAATACTTCTTTAAAATTTGACAATATGAAAACGAATTAAATCAGTATGATCAGCATTTGTTATGACATGTTACCATCGTCGTCCCCAGGCTGGTTTGATAATGAAGCATGGTCTTCCAAAGGTCAACAGAGGAAAAGGTCAAACATCCGGCCACGAGGTCGCTGTGTCCACCCAAGTATTTTGTACTTCAATATGATAATATATTATAATAGATTGTGAAGAATATCTTTGATTTCTTAACTTGATCCCAGCCCTCTCCAGTATGTCAATATCATATGTTATCCATGAAATTTCGTGAAAAGAAGAACGTCTCCCATCTGAGTGGACCTTACTGCTGTAGTTTCTACTGTAGATTTCTTATTTACGCGAGTACTTAATATCGCGGTATGACTCGTAGACGTCAAATTGTGAGAACATTTATTCGCGAATGGATTGGTGATGAAGAGATTTTACATGTACATGTATATCAGCAATATAAAAATAAAACCTTAAAACGTAATTCTATTTCGCGACATATGGTTTAATGAGAATTAGACCAAAACAATTCTCAAATTTGGAAATAGAACGATTTTTATAGATGCTTGTATAAAGACAAAATACTTGAAATCTCTTTTACAAATACTAGCTAAGAATAGAGGGCATATCAGACTTGTTCTTTTATACGAGTATGAAGAGATATGTAAGCTAAAATGGAACAATGACCAAAAATGAAAGTGGAGATATGATATCATATTGACTTGAATAACCTTCAGTCATTAAAAGAAATATGTCTGGCATGTTCTTCTGATGTTTAAAGAAAATATTCAAGTTTCATTTGTATCTTAAAACATCTTGAAAAATACTCTTATTCCCAACAACCGCAGAAGCAGACAAGCCTGAATTTGCGTGAAAGCTCTTTTTTTTTTGGTATATGTATAACGAAGATTCATGTTTGTTCATATCATAATGCTGGGGACATACCAGGAACATAATGGAGAATAAAATATGAATATATAGAAAAAATCCTCAAGTTCCAAAGGGGTGATTTATCAAAGCATTATGCAAACATCCTCATGTAGAGTAGATTCATAACATCATCCCTGACACCAGAGAGGGGCCGCAATAGAGTTTCAATTCTACATTGTACTACATTTGGATAATGCAACTATTTTCATAATCTTCTCGGGAAGATTATTTCTAATTTGCCAATGTATGGTTATCGAGAGACTGGTCCGTCATTTGAACTTCAGACTCCTTCACCCAAGGATGGTTTGTGTCAGGTATGGTTGAAATTGACCCGGTAGTTCTTTTAAAAGAAGTTGAAATGTGAACAGTTTAAAGAGGGACGCCTCACACACGGACGGCGGACAAAATTCAATCAGAAAAAAAATACTCGAGCTTTCAACTCAGATGAGCTAGTAATGAATACTCGAGCTTTCAATTCAGATGAGCTAAAAATGACCTCTGAAGACACACCAGCTGTGCATTGATACGTCGATTCCGTGCTGTATGACGGGCTGTAGATAAGGACTGGCGAACGTGCTGTCGACCATTGTCATGACGTTGTCCAGCGACTTTCCCAGCTTTCCGAACTCCTCCAGATCAAGAATAGCCATATTTGGATTACATGGGGTCTCACCATATAGCATCTGTTTCAAAATTCAAATTACACAGATATCCATCGTCACAAACCACGGCCAAAACGTACGATACTCTCTTAGGAGAGGGTTACATACAAACTCCAGACCGTGCCTTGAGACGATGACAGATATCAAGCTTAGCTCGATTGATTGTTGGAACTCACGGTATACCCGTCTATTAGTCTATGAAATTTAAATATGGGCCCCATATATTAATTGTGCTTTGTTCCCTGTTTCTAGATGATTTTAGATTATACCCAAGTATCAGAATTCTGTTATTTAGGCAGAAAAACATTTGAAGTTTATTTCATTTTCATGGAATTGATCATAGCACGTAAAATGTATTGCTTGAAGCACTGAGCACTTCAAACATGGCAGGTAAGTTGAGCGAGTTTTGTGGAACACTCGGATGATACCGTTCACATCTAAATTTACTTGGTAAGCATCATCAGTCCTACAGACAACTACTACAGTTGACGTGTTTAAGTATGAATACCGTATAAGTAGAAAATTTAGCGATGATTTAATTCTGGCATTATTAGCGAGAGTGTTGAGGTCGCTAATATTGAATATCGCTAAAAATTTATTCCATGTCGGAGGTAATAGTTATCTTTCTTCGAATCATAAAGTCGCTAAAATTAGCTCTTGCTAAATATATATACCCATAATTCATGGACAAATCGCTAAATTTGTGTCTCACTAAAAATACTACTTGTACGGTAATTAGCTTGTCTACATACCCTAGTATTAGCTTTGATGTGTTTCTTGTATTCCTCCACAGGACACCCCGTATTAACAAAGGTGTACTCGATTCCATACCGAGGGAGTATGTTCATTATTACGTCATATGTTCCACTGTAGCAGGGGTTGTTTGCCACCTACAAAATGTATCAATCCGCTCTTCTTAAGGAAACAGACAATAGAGAACAAGACTTATTCTACATCTGGAATTAAACAGACAATTTCTAAAATATTAGTCTACCGACAGATTTATTGATTATCTTGATATGAAAAGGACGTAGTAGATATACTTGCTATGTGATCGCCACTTTTCAGGAAACAAAGTAACGCTGTGGATATAGCAGCCATTCCTGTGCTAAACACGAGGGAGCCTTTTCCACCTTCTATGCTATTTATTGCAGCTTGAACAGATTGGCAAGTGAAATTACTGAACCTTGAGTAAATGTATCCACCCTGTTAAAAATAATGAGTCGAGTCTTCGTTGCATTGGGCACACTATTCCATGCTCACAATTTCAGTACGAACGAGGCTTGTTCGGAAATGATTGGTCGATTACGAAACGAAAGATACAATTACATGTATCAAACCATAGTAGTATGTAAATATCCCTAAATTTTATTTAAAAGGGAATTTTCAATGGATTGGTTTTATGATATATCAATCACAGTATTTGGAAATGAAATACATCAGGCTAACTGGAGCACTCCAGCGAGGTGACCTGACGACGTCACTGAACGTTACAAAGTATCGGCCCTCAGTATCCCCGTTTCGATATGTATACACCATGAAGTTTATGAACAGAAAATTTAATCTTTAATTCTTGTATAGAATGGAAGTTGCATGTAAACTTAGAAAAAACAAAGGTTATGGTTTGTTCTACCAGGAAAACAAAGATCAATTATGGATTTTATTATAACAATTCTACTATAGATGTAACTGATAAGTACAAATATCTTGGTATAATTTTACAATCAAATGGCAATTTAAAACATGCCTGTGAGGATCTTGCTGCTAGAGCCAGAAAAGCTTACTTTGCCTTGAAGCGTAAACTACCTTTTGGCTCTGATCTCTCACCAAACTTGTGGTTAAAACTATATGAATCAATTATTGTCCCAATTTTAACATACTCCTCAGAAATTTGGATCTCTGACTTTAATGCAAACCCCAATAATTTTGATAAAACTCCTTTTGAAAAAATTCAGAATTTTATCTTGAAAAACATCTTAGGTGTACATAATAAAGCATCAAACTTGGCAACAAAAATGGAATTAGGTGTTCTCCCTATTCATGCCAAAATATACCAGCTTGCTATTAAATACTATTCTAGATTGGAAAATTTAGCAAAATCTAATGATAATCACAATGTTTTACTAAGGAATGCTTACTTGGAAGATGTACACTTGGCTAGTGAAAATAAAAAATGCTGGCAAACTTGTATAAAATCAATACAAAAGATGTTAAATGTTAACGTTGACACTGAATGTAAAATGTTTATTCCTAAACTTAAAAAATTCTTTGAAAATAAATTCTTTTCTGAACTTCAACATATTAACAACACTCAAAGTGGTAAGCTCTCATTTTATAGTACATTATTCAACCATGATGTTATGAAACTAGAAATCCAACCATATTTATGTCTTCCACTTCCTAAGAATTTAGTTTCTTATCTTACCAAATTAAGAATAAGTGCACATAAGTTGTATGTAGAAACAGGTCGATATTGTAATCCGGTCATTCCTAGAGAAAATAGATTTTGTTTTCATTGTCAAACTATTGTTGAAGATGAAAAACATTTTTTACTTGATTGTCCTGTGTATGAACATATTAGAAAAATGCATTCAAAACTACTAGATATTAATACCTTATTTTGTTTACTAAATCCACATAACCTTGTATCTACAAAACAAACCTGTCTATACATCAGAGACTGTTTTAATGTTAGAAATAAGTTTTCAACAGTTTGATATTTTGTAATGTATCAATATATATGTGTATCTATGTATGGCTAACAACACATTCTTATATAATGTGCTTTAGTGCCAATAAAGAATTGAATTGAATTGAATTAAATTCTTCATGCCTCGGTGTCCACATATATAAGATCTATACTAAAAACTATTTTTTTTCCAGTCTACAGTACCTATAAATCTACTAATTTTCTTCACTTATAATGGGATGTGACAAAGGCAATTTAAACTGAAAAGTATCTCAATCATTTCTGAACGATCCTCGTTCATATTAAATGTATTAAAAATATAACTTAACATCACACAATTGGAAATGATATACAGATGTATTTTCAAACTGGTCTATAAACTATGAACTATAAAGCTAACCTCTTCTAAAATCTTGAGATAGTCATCAACAGATTTTAGTTTGTAGGTGGAAGAATGAAAAATGGGTGGAACCAGTGCCTCTGTCGCAGGTCCGGAAGTGAATGTAAAACGTGACGACGTTGCCACAGTGTCAGGAGTGACGTCAGTGATATAAAGCCCGCCCACACCCCTCTCCAAATCGGACTGTGGAGGAAACCACTTTTGACTAGAAATAATAGATACATTATCTGAAACATAATTGAACTTTTAATAAAGAGTGTTTGACATTGTAAACATTTCTGGTCAGACAATACAAGGTGAAGATGACGAACAGTGATCAATCTCATAACTCCTATAAGCAATACAAATAGATAGTTGGGCAAACACGGACCCCTGGACACACCAGAGGTGGGATCAGGTGCCTAGGAAGAGTAAGCATCCCCTGTCGACCGGTCACACCCGCCGTGAGCCCTATACAGTGAATAAGTATATGTTCCCAAGATTCAACCATAAATCACACCACTTGGCAAAGTCATTTTCTGATAAACAGAAAAGCAAAATCCGAAACAAATGAGAAAACAAAGGTTGGGGGGGGGGGGATTGCAACAACCCTGATGAAGGAACAATGAAAGAATACCATAAAGTACGAAATCGGGTACCTGGAATTAGCAGAAAGAAAAAGCTACTAGTACTAGAGAAAGCATTGCACTTGAAGGGCGATCAAAAGAAAAATTAAAAATATGATAAACTTCAATTGAAAAAGAGAGCATCGACTCCATGAACTGAACATCGATAATTAGCAACAAAACTAACATAACAAAAAAAAATGTTTCATCTATAAAAAATGTCAGGGAGAATGGAGATGTGTCAATGTAGTAGTCTTAGTTTAAAAGGATGATCATAAAAACCTAACCTGCATTGTATGTATAATGATGGAGACTATATTGTATGTGAAAACATTGTCAGATATACGCATTTAAATAAAGTATTTAGTACAAAACAATATGGATTTATATCGAACAGATCAACAGCTTTAGAACTATTAAGGTGATAGTTACGGGTATTGATAATTGTCAAATGCTAGTTCTTTATTTAGACTTAGGTGTTGTAATAAAGATCGTTTTGCGAAGCAATAAATCTTATTCAGTCACTTACCTCATCTCCGATGCTGTATTTATGTACACGGTGCAATACTTAGAAAAATATAGCGGACGAAGTAGCAATTATGACACCATATGTATTTAGAACATGGATGTGTGCATGAATATTCGTAGATACTACACCTCTTTTTTTTCGCGGCTTTATTAAGGAGGGAACTACGTCCTGTGACGTCATTTAGAAGTCCCCTATTAAATGAAAGCAACTACAATTAATATCCCTTACAAATACATATTCTAGTTTGATAAAGATGAAAGTTTTCTTCAATGATTATATTCGTAGAATGCAGGAATTATTGGGGGACACTATTTTCTTCTCATCATGCATCTTAGAATAATGAGGTTAAATCATAATATAGTTAGAAAATAAGAAATTTCTAACTTATTTGTAAATGTTTATTTTTTGTCTATCTAGATAATCGTCCTAATCCTATTTTTATCTTAATTCAGAACTCTCAGGCAATGGCCACTGTTCAGAACACATCACAAAGCATACCGTCGTAATGAACTATAACATGTTTGCTTTCAGGGAAAAGTGTAATCTCAGCGAGATTCGTCGAGGCTGGATATTTGGACTGAGGCCTCTTCCGAATCTCAGATCAGTCTCACACAAAGTGATTCGGGAAATCTTGCCCGAACTTCAGCCGCTTGTTGTGATTAAGATGGGTTAAACTGAATTTCTTGTCCGCTTCAACTTATCGCCATAGACATCCTATTAACTCCCTATCACAATTAAACATGCATTTCTTACCTTTACACAGTGTAAATCCCACAGTAAATAAAGTTGGCTATTTTTTAAGCTGTTGCAAATGGCCACTATTTCATATTTACTTTCTCAACATGGAAGAGTTCGGATAGTTTAGGACGTCTTCAAATAGATTGGTTAAAAATTACACAGTTTTTTATTGCTTTTAATTTTTATGTTTAAATGTTTTGTATAAAGTACATGCAATTGTCAATCAGTAATTTCTGTACTTCCAATCATAGTACAAACTACCATGAAATATACTATGGGAACTCTTCCATGTTGAGAAGGTAAATATGAAATGGTGGCCATTTGCAACAGCTTCAAAAATGGTCAACTTTATTTACTGTGGGATTTACACTCTGTAAAGGTAAGAAATGCATGTTTAATTGTGATAAGGAGTTAATAGGATGTCTACGGCGAAAAGTTGAAGTGGACAAGAAATTCAGTTTAACCCATTTTAATCGCAACAAGCGGTCGAAGTTCAGGCAAGATTTCCCGAATCACTTTAAAAGTGTGACACTGGTCTGAGATTCGGAAGAGGAATCATTCCAAATATCCAGCCTCGACGAATCTCTCTGAGATTAGGAAAGATGTGTTCTGCATTGCCCAATAGCCACTAGCAAGTGTCTCCTTATCAGAGCTTTGGAATCTCTGAACGAAATATTCTCAACATTGTTCCCCCTCCCTTAAATAGAATATTTAGGTATTAGCGATTTAAAAACGAGTACATTTGTATTTCTACCCGAGAAAGGAATAAATCAGGTCCATGAAATGCCTCAACAGTCCATGCAGTTTCTATTTGAAAATTATTCTGTTTTAACTACAAGTGAATAAAACATTTTGATTAGATTACACCCGAAATAAAAGTGTCTTGTACTAAAAACCATTGCGCCATATTAATTCCAAAACACGCGTCCTAAACATGATATATCATACCACAAGTGGTTGATTTGAATTGACGTGTGGACGTTTCGTGTATGAAGTACAAGTGGTTGATTTGAATTGACGTGTGGACGTTTCGTGTATGAAGTACAAGTGGTTGATTTGAATTGACGTGTGGACGTTTCGTGTATGAAGTACAAGTGGTTGATTTGAATTGACGTGTGGACGTTTCGTGTATGAAGTACAAGTGGTTGATTTGAATTGACGTGTGGACGTTTCGTGTATGAAGTACAAGTGGTTGATTTGAATTGACGTGTGGACGTTTCGTGTATGAAGTACAAGTGGTTGATTTGAATTGACGTGTGGACGTTTCGTGTATGAAGTATATAACAAAGATTTCTTTTGAATTTCTAACGTATCCTCCAACAGAAAAAAAAAAAAAATGAATGAAAAAGCAGCATTTGCATAAGTCAAATTCAGAGATCACAAATATGTACTCAAATAATTGAATATTTGAAGATTTTTATGAATCAATTACTGAACGCAATACGAGTCATCAGTTGAGTCAGTAAATCAGATGAAAATCATCTGATTTACTGACTCAACTGATGACTGGTATCGCGTTCAGTAATTGATTAATAAAAATGAATATATGCACCCAGGGCTGCATGAGCCGAGTTGCATGGGATACATTGTAAAGTCAGGAATGATATGGCATATTTATAATTGTGAAGAACTAATTTCAGTTTTAAACTTTTTGAGTTACTGTCCAGAAACCATATTTGTCTGAAGTTTTCAATCTATTTTCGGTCATTGTGACCTTGACCTTTGACCTTTTTTCTCCAAAATCAATAGGGGCCTTGCTTTGCTGGTATCCAACAATATATCCAAGTTTCATTTGATTCAAATTAAAAAAATTGAATTATCCTCCGGAAACCAATTTTTTTTTTTTTATTTTAAATCTATTTTTGGTCACTGTGACCTTGACCTTTCACCTATTTTCTCCAAAATCAATAGGGGTCTTCCTTACCTGGTACCCAACAATATATTAAAGTTTCATGTGATTAGATTGTAAACTTTTCGAGTTATCATCCGGAAACCAATTGTTGACGCCCAACCGCCCGCCCGCCCGCATCACCAAACCGATAGCCGAGTTCAACTTCGTTGCAACTCGGCTAAAAATGTACGTTGAGGTTATACTCATTGGGATAAAATAACAGGACATAGCTGGGATGCCAAATTCAATAACATAGAAAAAGAGAACTGATATATATAATCAGTGAATTATTTCACGATAGCTAGCTCTATACCGTACCTAATGGCCTAAATACACACCCGTTACATAGGCGGATCCAGGAGTCTGTGAAGGGGGGGGGGGGCACTTGGTCTTTTACCTACTTTTCACAATCTCCACCCCCACCCATTTACACCTTTTTGCTTGTGTACATAACATTTTGGGGAGATCTTGAGACAGTTTATACACGAAAATGATTTGTTAATTTACAACTTGTTTTCCAAGTTCTAATCGTTGTTATCGCGATACTCAGATCTATTTTTTTTTTTTAAAAGCCGATTTATAGGTTACTCCCAATAGGCCAAAAGCTCTGCGGTAAATGGTGCAAAATCCTGCATTCTGAGCATTTCCTGGCACTTCTTTTTCACTTTTAAATTGTCTACTTCTTAAAACAAAACTTTCATGTTACGTATACTTTTTAAGAATTCTTAAGTGATACTTGTATCTGAGGAAAATATCGTAAATATACAATGTACATCAGTGTTTCGTCTTATCTATAGTAGAATTAAATGATATGTGTACTGGTGTTAATCATTTCGAGTGATGGAATGATACAATCACATGCAAGTAATCACCTTTTATATCATTTCGACGCAAAGCCTCCTTGAAATTGAATAACTTCATTTTTTGGTCCGCAAAAAGGGGGGGGGGGGTCCGGACCCCCTGACGATCCGCCCTTGCGTTATATCGCCACCCCTGCATATCGCCATCCATTGTGTAGAACGGAGTTCCATATATCAAAGCTGAAGGTAACTACAGCCTTGATAGGTGGCGGAAGATACCCCATCTTTGACACTTTTTGTATATACAATTTGCCAAATTATCTGCTCTTATAACTTGGGGTTTTTTCTAATCATTATGATAATGTATTTTTTATATTGTAGTTTTTAGGATTGTTGCATTTTTGTAATGTTTTATTAGTCACAATTCCTTAGCATTAATTGTAGTATTGTGTTTTTAGTTTGTTATATTTTTAACCGTTTTATTATGATTTTTTGGCATAATACTTTGTCATTTACTAGTAATAAATTACCATTCTAATTCCTCAAACCGTGTGTTGTGTTTAATTGTGTCAAACAGAGCACCACCTTATCAGTTATCCATAAATAATGTTATTACGATAAACTCGCCTATCGTCATTCACCACCCCTTTTCAGGTAGTAAAGATCAAATTATTCATACATCCCCCGATATTACAATGTCAACCCACTTAAATTAGAGCAATCGGATCAAGCTCGTCATTTTCCGTAATCGTGGTTACGGAAATAACCGAATAGTTACGATTGGAATCAGAGGTCATTATGTATGATAGGTCCGACTGAGTCAGTGTAATATACATGTACAATGAATCGTAACAAACATAAATTCAATGCGTGCCGTGAAAACATGTATTAAAGTATAGTTATTTGTGATAATAGATTCAATAAATTTCCTTTCAAAATTAAAAATTTACTCCGACATTAAATTTATGTGCATTTCATGTACATTTGATGTTTTTATAATCCTCACACGACGGAAATAAAACATGAATTAGTAATGCTTATATGTAATTACATACATTTGGATGACAATAAAATAGCAAAGATCATTTAATTCATTGACCACATTATTTTAAAATTGATAAATTAAAATGGTCATCTTTATAGCCCTCGATATAGCGTCAAAATAGACTGGGACAAAAACTGGTGATATACCGAGGTGAGAGCGGATATACAACAAACAGCCATTATACATGTATTTACGCCATTTATTAGCTGAAATATTTCACTTGGATTTTTAAGCTATTCTCATAAGATTTAAAAAAAACAACTAACAATATAAACAAGAGTAAATACCAGTAATACTATACATAGAACTCGCATAAAGTTAAGTATAACATTAAAACTAAACAACGATCTCTAAAAAAAAAAAATCATCAGCAGAATACGCCCCGTGTCACGCGCATGTTGAGTCAACTTATGAGGTAGCAATGACTCCCTGGAACTATAGCACGAAAATTATGAATATTCACAAATTCGTCGTCAAAGAAAATGACTTCGTTTCCATTCAAATCACAGAGTTCTAAGAATGTCTCCGCTTTGTCATATCCACAAATAATTACCGATCCCTTCTTCGCATACTTTCCCGGAACGACAAGAATCTCATCATTATGGCAGGAAAATACTTCCGTAAGATGCAGCTTGTCCACTTCAAGGAGAATAGTCTCCATGTTCAGGCGAGTTGGTCTAATAGCACTAATAATAAACAATTCACAAGACAAATCTTTCTGCCATCGAAGAAGACACTCTTTAGGTACCCTTGACGAGAGAGTTTTGTTTGATTTGTTATACACTTTCAACGTATTGTCCCAGTCAAAAACGATCTTAGATCGAGGTTTGATCATCCATTCCTCTATGTGATAGTACGGCTTTTCATCGTTTAGAAGATGTGTACAGGCTTGCATTGTTCTGAAAGATGATGAACATTTAAATGTTTGACAAACATCACATACAGGAAATAACTTACTGTACACAGGATACAGGATACCTGACAACTGAGACATTGTACGATAGACCATGTGGTAGATAATTCAATGTTTAAAATTAAGCTCAAGTTTTATAGTATATCGTCAAACGTTCCATTTTTTGGTGATGAATTTCGAGTGTTTCTAATTGTGAATGCTCAAGAGATATTCATCAATAACATAATAATAGTATACAATGAGGCAGGTCACTAGAACAACATACATGTTCTCATCGTAACGTAATAATAAGCTACACTCGCACAAAGTACATGTATTTCCGGTATATATAATAAAAAAAAAAAAATTGAAAAGTTTTGTCAGTAATTTAAACCTATCCTGTTTCAATGTGTTTTATTTCTCCTATACAAGGTTTTCATCTCTGATTATACAAATTACCATCTGCTTCCATTTTGTATATACTACCTTACATACAAACAGCATACATGTACGTATATACATGTATTCCTGAAATATCACATGTGTATGAAAGATGGATTAATGTTTGTTGATAATAATCAAACGGGTTGAAATCCTTTTTGTAAGATATTTAAAAAAAGATATGAGATATCCTAAAAAAATTCTTTATAAGATATCTCTTTAAATACATGTGATATCTTATATAGTACATAACATATCTCATAAACTTTAGTAGATATCTTATTAACATTTTTGATTTAAGATATCATTTAAACTTTATAAGATATTTCATAACCTTTACAAGATATCTTATAACTTTTTTAAGATACATTATGATTTTTATAAGATATCTATAAAACAAAGTTTATAAGATATCCTATATATTCTATACGACATCTTATAAAACATACACTATCTTACATATTTGATATGATAACTCATAAACTTTATGATATCATATATAATCTATGAGATATCTCATAAATGATTTTTGTAAGATATATCATAAACATTATAAAGTATCGTATGAATTTACTTTTAAAGATATTTAGTTTATTAGATATATTGTATGTATGTGTTATAAGATATCTCATAAAGTGTATGAGATATCTTATACAATTGATTTATGAGATATCTTATAAAATATATTAGTTATCTTACTTGTTTTATAAGATATCTTATAAAAATAAGTTTATAAGATATCTTCTACAAGATATTTGATAAACTTTATAAGATATTTTGTTTAATATACAAGATATATTATAAACTTATATATATATATATATATATATATATATATATATATATATATATATATATATATATATAAGCACACAGTTCTCTTTTTCTGTTATTGAATTTGTCGATGTCGATGGAGAGAGAGAGAGAGAGGAGAGAGAGAGAGAGCCTGATAGAGAAAGAGAGAGAGAGAGACTACATGGGGTGATTGGAGGACAGCGCGGGGATACTCAGACATGTTGGAGAGTGGGTGTCTATAGTCCACAGTTTTGTGGGTATATCCATGTCGTGTTTCATGCACTCTCTCCGCTTATAGGTCTACCTTTTTACGCCACCTTTATGAGATGCAAGATTAAGTCTATTCTCTGCACACTTAAAACACGTCAAAGGTTTGAATAGCTGTTTCGAATCGGAATGGCATTGTGCTGTGAATTTTATGGGGGACGCCCAATAGCATCTGATTGCTCATAGAAGGCTATCAGAAAGCGCCACATCTCCCTAAACTATTAACCACCATTTCGAAAGACTCGTTGTTCGGTTTGATCAAACCAGAAGAAAAAGAAGATTTGGAGGAGGAGGAGGATTAGAATTACGGAGAAAACAAACCTGAATCTAGACTAGGCCTACATAAGGATGACTGCATATCAATTTAAGAACTGTACCTTTGCAGACCTTGAGGTTTTTAAGAAGTTTCTCGTATAAAACTTTAAAAACCCATTGTTGCCCAGCCATGTTCCAGGGGTCATGATTTTAACACACTTGGATCTTCATTATTATAAGGGAGTTTCTGCAAGTGGATCCGAGACGTTGTTACTTTTATCATAACAAAACTTCTACTACCCTAAACATATTCATTTTCTGAACCATTTTTATGTTCAGTAGAAAAAAAGCATATCAAGGTATTGAAATTTTGATAGATTCTCAGACATATTAAGATACTTGAAATCTCATCTGCCCCATTCATTTGCATGAATGAAATAGTAAAACATTGGGCCATTGTTGGCAAATGACGTTGGTCATCGTAATATTGCCCATCGGCCCAACATTGGTCCATCATATCATGTTGACCCAACAATTAGCACTGTGTTGTCTTTATTATGCTAGCGTTGACTGAATGTTGGGCCAACGTTGACCAAATGTTGTAAGGAGCCAGGCGTTTTTATACTTGCTGCGTCATCGTTTGTAGTTGGTGCCTTATCATTCACTTGTTGCATATTTTGATAAATGTTGAAAAACATTTCCTACCAGTAGTTATCTTATAAGACCAAGATATGCCCTACGTATGTCTTAGCGGGACACATCTTAATTCGTCCTAAGTCATTTCTCGATCGAAGCTTTCCTAAATCGAAAGCCTCACCATAATTACGTCCTATCTTTAGGACAGTAAAAATCTTGTCTTAAGATCATCGTTACTCATGAGAACATATACATAACGAGACTACTCACAAAACAAACTCAGGCCGGTTCATTTTAACTGGGTGTGGGACGAAAGGAAAAAATAATTCACTGTTTTTCACAAGTCAAAGCATCAAGTATTTTTTTCTTTCTTCAACACTGGTCTTACAATATATAGCAAAATCTATTTTCTCTAGGAATGACAGGATTACAATATCTACCTGTTTCTATATATAACTGATGTGCACTTATTCTTAGTTTTGTAACATAAGAGTGCAGGTTCCCGTGAATGTTGGAAGACACGAATATGGTTGTATTTCTAGTTGGGTCCCCCCCCCTTTTTTTGGGGGGGGGGGGGGTCCTCATACTATAAAATGAGAGTTAATTAGTTTAAATAACAAATATTCAAACACACATCACTAAATGGAAAAAGAAATTATCAATATTGTTCAATGCCTAAAATAAGTTTTTGGAAACATGCAAAGTTGGGTTGTTTTTTCTCTCTCTCTCTAAAATATTTTAAAAACATGAAACTTTTACGGAAATATATAATCTGTTCATGAATAATCTTTTGATAAACGACTTCCCTAGTTACTGGAATATCCCAGGGGAAAATCGTATGTAAACACACTTTTATTCTATGACTTCCTTTGATTTCGCTATATAATCACTCAAAAATACATAAATCTTATAATATTAGACCTATATTAATTTTATCGGTCAAAAATATGATGCGCGAATCGTGTCGTCATAGATATATGACGTCATGATTATATACGTCATAGTTACGCCAACACAACTATGGTGTACAAACACAGTTGTCAGACGCGAGACATAAAATGGGTAATATACATACTTGTCTTGGCAAGAGGAGAGCGAGTGTCGCATAGAGTGCGAGGAAGAGGCAGGGCCCTACAGAAAAGTAGAGGAGGGGGTGAAAATAGAATTCAAGGAGAATAATCCCGATATCACCACAGAACAACAACTCTACAGAGATGAATGGATCAGGAGTATTCAGGAGGTCAGTGATACCAAATACCAGGGATTATCAAGGGGCGTAGTAAAAGCCGAAGACTTCAAAATTTCTGCGGGTACCATGATTTATACCCCACCCCCATTATTTCCAGAAAAATTCAAACAAACACTGTAGATTTGTAGTGCTCATTGCTAATGATACAACTTTTATCATTTTTGGTTTGGACTGCAAATTTATGGTTATCATTTAGCGTCGCAACAGCACTGCAAGTGGAACGCTTAGATACAATTGTATCAGGGTTGGTTTTTTTTGTATCATTAACGGTTTATACGGTAGTGTAAACCGTTAATTTGTATCAACCACAGGGACTAAGCCCGTTTTGGGCCCGAACTCTGTGATACCATATCTATATTTATGGTATCACAGAGTTCGGGCCCAAAACGGGCTTAGCCCCTGTGGTATCAACTGCACCCCTTAATGAAGTTTGTATCATTAGGCGTAATTGTTTCATTAGCGGTTAACGGTTTCTACAATATGTATACATGAAATATGAAAGATGTATCCCTCACCATTCAAAAGTTATGAGCAAGGTTAAAATTTTGGTTATAGGTTTAAAAGCCTTATCTTAAATAATCCAGGAGGCATTGTCTGGGTTAGCTTAACCTTTTGATTTCCAACTCTACTTTTTCTATGTCCTTTATGCCGCTGTATTTTAGCATTATTTAGCATCATCGCCTCAAAATATAAAACGAGAGTTCCATACACGGTACATACGCCCCTCGGACAGTGACGACAAAATTTCAGTGCAATTTCTCTGTATCTATAATTTAATGAGGAAAAATCAAACTATTTGACTTACTTTTAGCCCTAAAGTAGGTCACGGTGCACCAATCAAGTTAATCTTGCGATCTCGGTTGAGATTCGGCTCGTCTGAAATTGATTGCTAGAACGGAATTATGAAGGACTGCTCCGAGATTCGGTTAAGGCGTTGATGTTGACCAGTCCAAATATTCAGCCGAGCCGAATCTCAGCCGATATTACATTTAAGCTGTAATGGAACCTGAATCTGTAATTCTTTTAGGGGAAACATACACAAATTTCAAATGCTTTAGATCGGTAAAGACAACATCAACTTCTTCTCTACAATGTGTTTATGTTATTTTACAGAGAGAAAGGTTAATATATATATATAAAGAATATCACTATACTTTTTGCAAAAATTCCAGTGAGCCTGCGTTGATATCGTTCATCTTTTGAATTTTGAGCCCCCCCCCCCCCCCCCCCCCCCCCATAATAATGATAATCTCAGTTTCACCTCAGGGGGAATTCCTCTGGAACAATGAAAACTTTGGATAGATATAAATCGATCTCATTTTGCTACTGGCCAGTAGTATTCCACTAATCCTAGCGGTGTTCTATATCTAAAGTGGCTCATTACACCTAGAAATAGTTTCCCAAATCAGTGCGAATTGATTTAATCATAAAAGATATGATGATATATATCATATAATAAGTATATATTGTATGTCAAAAAGGCAGAAAATATGCAAATTTGGATGAAAACATGATTTTCAACCAAAAAAAAATTCAACACATATGAACAAAAGACTGACGGATTTGAACTCGAGATCTGCGGTACACCAGCCCAATGCTTTAACCAATGAGCTACGATGATAGACAAACAAATCGATCGACACAAATAACTTCACAAAACATTTAAATTGCCATCTTGTGACGTAGTATCATAAAGAGTATAAAATTTAGTGTATTGAGCTACCTTAATCATTCTATCCTGTCAGTCTTTCCAAAATATGTTACTGTATCCATGTTAGAATGGAGAGCAAAGTAAAACATATGAACCCGATGGAGTCAGTATATGTATATATTTGTAAACGTTTATTTCAGACCAACATTAGAATAGCCTTCTTCGATGCTATCTACGAGGATCTCGTACATGCTGCATTTGTAGGATGGGATGAATTGCGTCTCCGCGCCTTATGGTACAAAAAATCCCTCGGAATCTTTACAATTCCCAAAGAAAGGTTTTGGAATGTCCATTCTTCCGAGGCTGATAGTACCGCGGCTGAAATATATCCAGATGATGCTTCGTCTAGATTAAAACCAGCAAAGTGTCTTGGAGATGGAAACTGTCTGTACAGAGCCATCTCAACACTCCTGTTCGGGTCGGAAGAACATCACCTGGAGATCCGTCTACGAGTGACACTGGAGCTGATTCATAACTGGGAAGATTATCTCTATGGTGATACACTCCAGAAAATGTCAACTCACAAAGTGGACGGTCTAGTAGAAAGCGTGGTGCAGACGTCTGTGCTTGACTATGGAGCAGACGCTGCGGAATCAATGAAAGAGGAAATATTTCGGACACTTATACTCGGTTCATACAGCTCCATAGTGCATTTATATGCAGCTGCAAATGCCACCCACCGAGATGTAGTGTCTATCTATCCTGATGTTAGAAACATTGCAATTGATAGGGATCTGCTACACCAAACAATCAAACCTCTCCAGCCTGACCATGGCGAGCCACTGTATATAATGTGGACAAATACAGCAAATACTCACCTTGATGCATCCTGGACTCCCAACCATTTCGTTCCATGCATATATTTTGACATGGAACCAGAAAGGGGAGCACAGAGTTGCAGTAGCACACAGCTATGGTCGGACAACAGCACCGACAAAAAAAGCAACTCTTTAAAAAAACTATCGGAGGAAATGGATACAAAAGACAAACAGGATGAGTGTCCACAGAAAACAAGTGTGCTCTTGGACCAACCGGGCAAGGACGAGGAACAGCAGACGAAGGGAAGCAAAAAGGCAGTTCGGGATAGATTTTTTTTTAATAAAATAAAATTCAAATTTCCATGGACAAAAAAGAAAACATCTCCAGTGGATAGCCCGAGGTAGCATGAAGTAGCATGTATATGCAAAGCGGAGATACTCGGCTATCCGTGTCACCACGCTCTCTACAGTAAAAACAGCCGGAAGAGACGCACTCAATGTATCACAAATGTGACCAACCCCAACGGTTCTGCAGACAAATATTTCAGAGATATCTCGGAATCAGTGTTTTAGATTTTAAAAACTGTCCATGGATATGAAAGGTAAATATCATCAGCCACTTGAGTTAAAACAGTCAAGACGAGATACATAACAGGTTCTTTTTATTTCACTGATGTTGCACAATCGATGAATTTATGTTCTGGGTGAATACGAAATCAAAGGCGTATGGTGGGTTTTCAATGTTAGTTGGTAATTGACGTACAGTATAAAGTATTCCTTACTTGCTATACCAATAGTCTATCATAAACTTTGTATGTGTTGTAGGTGATAGTTCATACAATGAAGTGGACAGTAGTATACGTATTGGTGGGATGTACGAGGAATGTGGATTAATGACAGACTAATCCCTGTAAACTATGCAATAGTATCTCACCACTTGGTAACTCTGTTTCATCTAGTTTTAATGTTTATAAATCTTATAACATCGATTGTACATTTTTTTCTTCATAGGAACTAATTTGTGTGACTGAAGCTAGACGTTTAAATGACTGTTTACTGGGGGGGGGGGGGGGGGGGGAGTATACTAGACAAACTAGTCAACTTACTAGCCTATAAGTAAGTCTACAAGACTCCCTGGTAAAGTTACTAGCTTTTCATAGTAAAAATACTACTTGTGTCTAGTAATTTCACTTGTTGTTTAGGTGGTACAATTCTATGTGGAAAAGGTTCCCCAGCCATGTTTTGGGGGTATTCTGCTATCTGTTTTTATCACAGAATAAAGCTATTTAATGCATATCTTGGATTCTGTAACAATGAATTAAAAAAATTATTGGATAACATATTCAAAATTATGTGACTTGCAATTATCAAACCTTTACTTCTTAATTCTAATTTACATAAATTCTAATGCTACAAAACTAAAGAATATACTTAATAACTCTTGTTTAAGAATCACAATCAAATGATAACTGCCAACAACTGATACATGTAAGTACTTTGAGAAAAAGAAATGAAACAAAGAAAAGGGTGCAATAATCCTGTTTTTTAAAAACATGAAAAAAATCACTCCTACAAAAATACGTCAAGATTTTTTATGTGGTGATATAGAATGAATTTCATCATAATTATGTAAATCATTATGGTTTCATCTTGTTTCATCTTTCCATACATTTCAGAGTTTACCATATTTTGGTTTATATGCAGATACAATGGATACAAACATTCTGTCACAGCTGACCAACCACTAGTCAAACTAGTAACACGTTTTCCAGTGTTCCTCAAGTGATCCCGTATTTCCATACTAGAACTGTTCTTTTGAGTTGTTCAAGGGAAGGCCCAATGAAACGTGTTTGGTCTAGAGAATTGAAAATGCCTAAATGCCTAGTCTACTCTGGACTAAATTTTCTAGTATTTTTCTTACAATTCATTAGATATTGGTGCTGATGTTGAGATTTCTATTGTAATTTATTGAAACTAATTAAATGTATACTGGAACAGCCTTGTACACATTACAGGTCCAGTCTTCACATATTCTGGCTCTATTCAGTACTGCCAGACCTGGTTTTGAGGTAAAGCCTCTGTTAATGAAGTCATTGCGGATTTGGTACTAGAAGTTTACTCCAATATTGAAATGTGATGTGCAGATCCTGATACCAATGTAAGGCTTTAGTGTAGTCATTCTATACACGTGTGCAATTATGTTTACTTGTTCATAAATGGTGCTGCTCTTCCCGCTGAAATCTATGTAAACCAAATGTGCAATGGAATCAATGGCGGATTTAGAGGGGGCGCGTCCCCCCTAAAATTTTCAAATTTAAGGTAAATAGTGGTATCTTGTTTAGAAAAATGTACTAAACGACAAAAGAAGCAATCATTTCTTGCACTCCCGGAGAAATAAATGACAAAATCTTTTGATTTCTTGAATTACTTTATTGGAAGAACTTAATTTTTTCGAAAAACCCTAAAAATTTGCGTCATTTTATTAATTTCACCTTATAAGAAAATGATAAAAATAGTACAAATGACTAAATAGGAGACATATTTCAAGCCCTATAAAATCTGTAAATTAATCCAGGAGCTTCCGGGGGTTTCGCCCCAGGGCCCCACCTCAAGGCGGTCCCCAGACCCCCTGCCTCATAAAATGGCGCCCCCCGTAACCACAATTCCTGGATCCGCCCCTGGGAATTGCCTTGTACTTTCACTCATCACAGGTCGAGCTCTACACGTGCTGGCTCTATAAAGTGTACAGTTCTGGTAGACTTGGATTTGTTGTTGCAGACTCGCTCAGGATTTAATATTTTACTCCGATATGGAATTCCGATGGCTCGGGCGATCCCGATACCAAAGTAAGTGTTTATATCAACCATTCTTATACACATTGTTATGGAATTTAGTTTACTAGTAACTAAAGAAATTTTTTTACAGAATTTATTCCACCGCTGTTTTATTTTATTTTAGCAGTGACTCCGATATGGATTCCCCTTCCTTGGTCATTATTTAACCATCTGAGTTTATCATCATTAGTGTTGTGTCGGAACGGATTCACGGATCTCCAAAATAATTAGATTAACATCGTTGTATTTTCACATATTTTATTAATTTACATTCAAGTACATGAAATAAAACGTGCACAGTTTATGAGTTGAATTTTTCAAGCTTGGGGTAATTTTGGGAGTATATATATATATTCATATGAAAAAATTAAGATAACGAACAGTGATCAATCTCATAACTCTTAAAAGCAATACAAAATAGAGAGTTGGGGAAAACACGGATCCCTGAATTTACTGGAGGTGGGATCAGGTGCCTAGGAAAAGTAAACATCCCCTGTCGACCGCTCACACCAGCCATGAGCCTCACACCCCGACTAGGCAAACCCACAACCAGAATCAGCGTGCCAACAACTTCCTAACAAAAGGTACGAAACAGACAGCATTTGACCCAGTAACAGGTTGTATTGGCAAACTAGATCATTATAACGACCATGGAATTTGCAAAATGCTGACTTTAAACGAGACTTTTGAAAACTCTTGTAACATCAACTTGTTTGTCTGTAGCCTGTCTTGATTTAAAAACTGATCATACGCAGAACAAGCGATTGCGTATTAAATCATTTGAGATGTTTAAACACCATATGCGAGTGATAATGGAATATTACTACATAAATATGGGAAGTTGACGATGGAGAAACTGAAATCATCCCGTTTGTAGTATAGCTAGTTAGTTTGCCGTTAATATATATTTTTTAAAAATATCTAAGTACGAAGCAGATGTGGAGGACTCTGTGGTGTCTTATTTCAAACTCACTGGGGTAGATCGAATCGACATGTGAAAGGAAATGATTATCGTTTTAAAATAGATAAAACGTCGTTGACACATCTAAATGTAGAGTTGAATACTCTAGTGATTTAAATTCTATAATAAAGGCCCTCGACCGGATGTGGTGTAGATCAATGATCCTGAACGGTGATTGTGATGTCAATGTGTTTCTTAGATAACATACCAATAAGACCCTTGATTCGGTTTCTCATTTCCTTAATAGGATATAGTCTGACGACTTGCTGTCAGATGATTTGAGTTCTATATAAGAGAAAATTACATTGAAGTTTCTCACTGCAAAAATGTTTTGGTCACAATAAAATATTCCAAAGATTCAAATTTGTTTTCTAAGTAAGAATCTCACAAGCATGTTCTGAAAATCATAGATGTTCTGATGAACTGTTCTGATATACCCTAATATGTTTTCCATAAACTTTTCATAATTATCCTTATTTTTGTGTATTCAGTTAAAAACACTCAAATTACACATTTTGTATCCCAGACCGGCTTATTTGGTTAGTTTTCTCATATATTTTTTAGACAATAAACCCAAATATTCTTGCCTGTAAAATTTAAGGTTCAAGCTGACTTATTGCAATACACTGGTTCGTTTATGAGAATACAAAACAATACACATAACTGAATTCATACCATATAAATTGTTGGTACAAAAACATTAGTTATTTTAGAAAAAATAAAAAATCTCAAATTCTCATTTTTCAAAAAACAAATCAAGAATCAGGTACGGAAACAATTTTTACTTTACTGGTCAAAACGACGTGAAGAGGGTCAGAAATCAGGAAAACTCGCAACATATTTTTCGTATAAAGAAAACTTTAATATGGAAAATTACATATTCATAAAATCCCTAGAATTAAGAAAAACTCTATGTAGAATTCGAATTAGTGCAAATGATCTTCGAATTGAACGAGGTAGATATGAATTTATTAAAAGCAATACTGACCAGAAGATTCCTCTAGAAAGAAACCAAACAATATATGTAACCTAAATTGTGTAGAAGATAAATTTCAATTCCTCAATGATTGTCCATTCTATGTTGAAGAGGGAAATATGTTTTTTCATGATATATACATGCTCAACAAAAATTGTATCTATTTAACAAATAAAGACAAATTTACTTGGTTGATTATTAATGAAGACAAACCAGTAATTGTCAAATTGAGTGAATATTTAGTTAAAACTTTCAGAAAAAGAGGTGATGCTTTAAAACTGCAAAAAATCATTCTAGTTTATTATTCATATGTATGTATAATACTGATATTGTCCATTTACTTGTGTATACACATGATTTGCAATTCATATATGTATGTACTCGTTTCCCCCATGTGCTACATCCACATGTAGTTTGCAGTTCATGTAATCTGTAGTTAATGTTGTACACTTTTTTTGAACCTTTTTTATAAGCTGTCTTGTTGTTATGCCCTCTGGGCCCAAAATTGGAATGAACTTATCTTATCTGTAACCTAAAGCATCATGATAAGTGGAGAAATACAGTGGCAGACTGCGAATTATCTAGCACTTTTCATTGAGAATTATATTATATGCATGGGATTTATTGCCGACCATTTTAGCCACTCGTCAGAGAAAATAACTATGCGTGAATTTTTCGCAAAAATAATTAGAATGTTTATTTGAATCATAATTGTTTGGATTTGAAATTAAATTAGCCGATATGATTATGTCAAAACTAAGCGGAGGAAATGGAAAATATGCAACAGGTACATGTGTATACGAAGTCAAAACTTCTCATCCTGTAGCGCTTTCATCAAATAATAATTGGATGCTATAAATTCAACAGAAATCTATTACCTGCACGTCATTTGTAGATGGGAGGTGGGGGGTGGGGGGTGAAAGAGAGTTTTCGACTGCTTCTCTTCGACTTTAAAACAGGGGCATTTGTTACCCAAATTCCATACTCAAATAGAATCTACCTCACCCCTTCCCAGTTTGCGTAGAAAGAAAACCAAAGCAAACACTCGATTGTAATCTATGTGTAAATTTTGAAATAATAAAATGGGGGATCTGGAGATGATGCACTAACCCCCCACCCCCACCCCCCCACCCCCCAACCCCCACTTTTTGATTTTAAAGTTTTATGAAAATGTTCAGTCTGTGCCATCCTTTGGGAGTGAAAATTGTACCATCTTTTCATATTTCTCTCCCTCTTTGAAATATTTTTGGTTTCTTCAGAATATAAGTTGAAGCTTTGAAATAGTTAGAATCAATATTGCAATGAAATAATTTAGCCACGTTACGTATTTCCATACATGAATATCTTGTTAACTCGTCATCTTGTGTCATTCATCCTTTGGTTCATGTCAATTTTACTAATATTTTTCACATCTTGCTATAATGAATTACATGTACTCTGATCCAGTTACAACTAAATCTGACACAAGACTGTATTGGATAAAGGGTACGTAGGGACCTGATTAAACCCGAAGGCTCAAATGTGTTTGTGGGTACCGGGTTTTGTAACCCCCCCCCCCCCCCCCATATTGTTTTTAAAATGTAGCATAAATCATGAGTTCTGAGGTTTCTCTATCGCAAGATGACCCTTCTCTAGAAACGCCTAGCTCCATATGAGTGAAAAAATCTCGAGCCGGATGTTTTGAACGATATACCTTCAATCAACCCTTCTCTAGACCGTGTAAAATGACAAAACACAAAATTGACAGGTATATATATTTATGTAACTGAACGACAGACAGACAAACAGACCATTGTAATCATGCAGCACTGACTGATTCGTCTGTAAACGATACTGTCCTTCCCTTCTCCTTTTTCCTCCATCCACTGAGGTAATCGTCTGCAAACAGAAACCAGTCCTTCGAAGGACTCCTTTCATCGTCGCTGGCAGTGATTCGGTTCTTCCTCAGTGTTGCTTGAAATGTAACAGAAAAAATGGATCATAAACGTCATGCAATATATATCTTTCTTGACAAAGCATCGATATAATAGTATTCATTTAATGGAAGATATCATAGGGGTTCATAAAATATGCTAAATACATTAAATGATTTAATGGGCCATGGGCATCATTTGAACTGAAAATTTTCAAAGAATATGTAAGCTCTATATCTCTCTGGTAACTCGACATCTGACATTCAAATTTTTTATGATCATTAGAAATACGGTCCGAATGAATTATATTATGCAGTATGTTTATCAAAACAACTATGGAATTTGTGTACGTATATCAAACAGTATTCGATAAATGAAAAAAAAAAAACTTCCCAGACGGGGAATCGAACCCCGGCCGCCGCGGTGAGAGCGCGGAATCCTAACCACTAGACTACCTGGGACGCTGTAGATTGCTGTTGTAGATACCATACATAAATCTCTATCATTTAGGGAACCATGCGAATACATCCAGATTAGCAAATATTAGAATGTTTGTTGAACTTAACATCTTATTATTTCAGCAAATAAACTTAAAAGATATAGTCCCTCGCGGATCGCACCTTCTCTAGGCTGGTACCCGAGGCTTACGTGCTTGCATATCGGAAGGCCTCGGGTGGATTACTTATTTTCCTTTTTCTTCTTTTTCTGTTTATTTTTATGTCGACATGTTAATAACTGCTGTAAATTTTGTCGTGTTGCTCTTTACTTATCCAGGGCCCCAAATTGGTTTCAATAAATATGTAGCTGGGGCGGATCCAGGAATTTTTGAATGGGGGGTTTTCCACCATTAATTTTGGTTTTCAAAGGGGTGTTCTTTAATCTAGAATCTATATCCATAACAGGAACAAAAAATATCCCGTAGTTAGCACTAAACATGTGAGGACATAATCCTGAGGTATGTGGTTTCTGTATGATCAAATGTCAGGTACAGGTCCGTGGTTTCTGTATAATCAAACGTCAGGTACACGTACAGGTCTGTGGTTTCTGTTTAATCAAACGTCAGGTACAGGGCTGTGGTTTCTGTATGATCAAATGTCAGGTACACGTCTGTGGTTTCTGTATGATCAAATGTCAGGTACAGGTCTGCGGTTTTTGTAGTATGATCAAACGTCAGGTACAGGTCTGCGGTGTCTGTAGTATGATACCCCCTATAAATTTATAAATGAGCCGTTCCTAGCTAAAAAGACCCTTATCTTATCCAACAATGTTTTTCAAAAAACGTCATAATGAAAAAACAAGACATCATTTTTTCATACTTGTAAAGAAAAAGGTCACGATTACCAATGACGAGTTGGTTGTCATCGTTGATTGACTGCAATATTTTAACGACAATCAATATTGCTCTAATATTTTGAGGGATGTTTTCTATTGTTCACAGACATTATTTGTCGAAATGCGCATCTGGTGCATCAAAATTGGTACCGTATACGTTTTACATTATGACCCCTGGGTCGAGGCCTCTGCTGGTGGACTGTTAGTCCCCGAGGGTCTCTACAGCCCAGTAGCTTAGTACTTCGTTACTAGCTTGAAAATACGGATGTATATATAATTGCTGTTATAAAATTTAGAAATTAATTTAAAAATTAAGGATTATCTCCCTCGTGCATAGCTCTTATCCTTGGACGAATTTGACTCCACTTTTTTTGGCACGCCGTTTTTGGCTAATTTAGCTCCAAAACTTCATAGTTATTTTGGATTTCAAACATTTCGGTTGAGCATCACTGAAGAGACATTATTTGTCGAAATGCGCATCCGGTGCATCAAAATTGGTACCGTATAAGTTTTACTTTAGCACTGATATACTTCAGGGCCCTTATTGCTAGGAACGGCTCAAATATACGTTTTAATTATAATGAATTATGCCTCGTTCACACGGATGCGCATTAAATTTTACTTCGCATCAAATTTGATGCGAAGTAAAATAATGCGCATTAAATTAATTCGAATTAAATAGCGTTCACACGGCGGTAATATTTAATGCGAAGTAAACTAATGCGCATTAAATTCGTATGCATCTCTATTAAAGGGTGCGCGAAATAAATTAAAGAATAGACTATGTTATTGAAAATTATTTTTATAGATATTTTAATGAATATTGTGTAGATCTATACAGAATTCTTTGTTCAAAACGCTCTAGGCCTACATGTAGTATACTACATGTTTACAATTTAGGCCTGCATACATAATTCTGATCTACACATAAGGAGTTTTTTGTCGTGTTTATTTATATGTTCCCAAGAAATTACTTGTTATTTCCTCCGACAACCAGCATTCAATCTACACAATATATTATTTCTTCATGGGCCCAATTTTAAAACTTCGGAACGTCTTTTTCACCATTCCGCTGACTACTGTTATGACGTAATTTTTAATTACTAATACGTATTATAAGTCTACTATGACGTCATATGGTATAAAAATTAACAATGAACGGCATATGTTTTAAAAAATGTAAAAAAAGAAAATCATATTATCACTATTTTAAAACATTGTTGTCGTATTTAAAAACAATTCCTTCCACATGTATTACTCAGTATGCCTATGCAGAGCACAGATTTACGTCTGACATTATCTAATGTCATGCAGTTTGTATACATGTTTTTGGTGATTATTATCATTTTGCTTAGTTTTTCGTACAAAACTAACATTAATATATATAGCTGACCATGGGTATGATGCATGTGACCCAAATTGGCCATTACGCATGCGTCTACATTTATGCCTCGTTCACACGAAGAATTTAATTCGCATTAAACGTAAGTTAATGCGAATTAAATCTGAACCGCGTTCACACGGAGATTTTAATGCGCATTAGTTTACTTCGAATTAAAATTGACGTCGCGATTTAATGCGAATTAAATTTACTTCGCATTAGCTCCGTGTGAACGCTAAGCGAAGCTAATTCGAATTAAATGTAGACGCATGCGTAATGGCAAATTTGGGTCACATGCATCATACCCATGGTCAGCTTTATATATTAATGTTAGTTTTGTACGAAAAACGAAGCAAAATGATAATAATCACTAAAAACATGTACAAACAGCATGTCATTAGATAATGTCAGACGTAAATCTGTGCTCTGCATAGGCATACTGAGTAATACATGTGGAAGGAATTGTTTTTAAATACGACAACAATGTTTTAAAACAGTGATAATATGATTTTCTTTTTTACATTTTTTAAAACATATGCCGCTCATTGTTAATTTTTATACCATATGACGTCATAGTAGACTTATAATACGTATTAGTAATTAAAAATTACGTCATAACAGTAGTCAGCGGAATGGTGAAAAAGACGTTCCGAAGTTTTAAAATTGGGCCCATGAAGAAACAATATATTGTGTAGATTGAATGCTGGTTGTCGGAGGAAATAACAAGTAATTTCTTGGGAACATATAAATAAACACGACAAAAAACTCCTTATGTGTAGATCAGAATTATGTATGCAGGCCTAAATTGTAAACATGTAGTATACTACATGTAGGCCTATATAGCGTTTTGAACAAAGAATTCTGTATAGATCTACACAATATTCATTAAAATATCTATAAAAATAATTTTCAATAACATAGTCTATTCTTTAATTTATTTCGCGCACCCTTTAATAGAGATGCATACGAATTTAATGCGCATTAGTTTACTTCGCATTTTAAAAATATTACCGCCGTGTGAACGCTATTTAATTCGAATTAATTTAATGCGCATTATTTTACTTCGCATCAAATTTGATGCGAAGTAAAATTTAATGCGCATCCGTGTGAACGAGGCATTAATTCGAATTAGCTTCGCTTAGCGTTCACACGGAGCTAATGCGAAGTAAATTTAATTCGCATTAAATCGCGACGTCAATTTTAATTCGAAGTAAACTAATGCACATTAAAATCTCCGTGTGAACGCGGTTCAGATTTAATTCGCATTAACTTACGTTTAATGCGAATTAAATTCTTCGTGTGAACGAGGCATTAGTTCCTGACTAACAAAAGTTCAGTTGTTTATTTTGTACACATTCTTGTCGGTAAGGAACGCCAGATTACCATCAATGGTGAAGAGAACGAACAGCTAGTGATCAATCTCATAACTCCTACAGGCAATACAAAATAGAGAGTTGGGTAAACACGGACCCCTGCATATACCAGAGGTGGGATCAGGTGCCTAGGAGGTGTATGCATCCCCTGTCGACCGGTCACACCCGCCGTGAGCCTTATATCTTGATCAGGTAAACGGGGTTATCCATAGTCAAAATCAGGGTGCCAAGAACGACCCAACAATCGGCATGAAACACGTCAGACAGCATTTGACCCAATGAAATATTTGTACCTTTCTTATAATATTTTTACCCATTTTCAAAAGAATTGTACCTATCTCCAAATGATTTGATCAGTTATACTTTTCTAATTTAATTCATTTGGAGATGGGTACAGTGGATTTGAAGAGAATTATAACAGAACTAAAGATAGCCTCTGTGCAAATACCAAAAATTAAAGATACGTATAAATGGTACAAAGATGGATACTTCTGAACTGAACCTATCGTAAGTTTATTATAACAAGAGGCCCATGGGTCTTCACGGTCATCTAAGTATGCACATTTTCATACTTTGTACAAGGTGATCGATATATTGGTATACCTATCATACACTATTGGTGCTTTAGAATTCTTTTCCAGGCAATTAGGTTCTAAGAAGGCACATGAATTTTTACAGTTATCTTCGAATGATTGATGTATAATTCAATTGAACCTATATACATGTATGAAAGATTTAAAGAGAGGTGTAAATGATTTGAACCTAGGTTTTAATCATTTCAAGATAGGTGTAGTTTTTACACCTATCTTTATAATTCATTTAAACCTATCATTAATTCCTATGGAGATAAGTGTAATTATTTGAATATATGTACAAATAATTGAAGGTAGGTACAGAAATTTGGAGTTCCATATGTCTGTGACGCGGCCGATGATGAATTGGGATGCTACCACCTTCAAAGGATGGTGATAAGGATTTAAAAAAAAAAAAAAAACACAAGTGATAAATAAATCGAATCACACTTTGTGAAATCAACAGTATCAACTCACGGGAAAGCGTTGGGTATGTAATATACATAAATTACCTGCAACTTTGCTCTTTTCTGATTCCAAAGTGATGATTGTTCAATGATCCCTAAAGCCTCGTGCGTTCTGTTTCTCTGTTCACGTTTTTCAAAGGTTACATTATAGGGTACTTCTGTTACCATCAGCTTGGTAGGTCGAGGGCTGATGATCAACAGAAGACATGCATGGAATAGATGAATCATATGGAGTGGATTTTAAACAATGTAGAAACACGCAGAAGTTTCATTTTGGTAATGGGTTTTACATTACTGAGGTATTGTGTGAGGAAGATTTCAAATTTTTGTTGGACAGCGGTTCCACAGCTTCACTTTTTTCTTATAAGAAGTACTTCAAGGTACTAGAAGAGTTGTCTCCTGTGCTGCAACCTACAAGTATTGCATGATCTCAATGAACACCTGTTCCCAGTCCATGGGATTGACATAGGGCATGATGGAAGTCTTGGAAGTCCAGATATACCTTAAAGACATGGAACATGATGGAAGTCTTGGAAGTCCAGATATACCTTAAAGACATGGGGCATGATGGAAGTCCAGACATACCCTAATGACATGGGACATGATGGAAGTCTTGGAAGTCCAGATATACCCTAATGACATGGGGCATGATGGAAGTCTTGGGAGTCCAGATATACCTTAAAGACATGGGGCATGATGGAAGTCTCATGGTCGTTGACATGGATCATCCAGCGATATGGGGCAAGACTTCCTCCTTGAGTATGTTCACTACATCGACTACAAAACAAGAACATGAAAAACTGAGAAAACAGATGTTCAGTGTTGCATCGCTAATGATAAAATTTCAAGAGAAGTTAAAGTAAAAAGGACGGTCTCCATACCAGCATTTCAGGGAGTATAGGCTCCTGTGTCTTTGACTGAGTGCAACTATGCCCCGAGTAAGAATGCAAGTTTTTCTCCTATGTATATTCATTCGGAAATATATGAGTGAAGAATTGCAAAAGAATTACGGTGTTTTAAAATTTTCATCTTAATTGTAAGATGTTTTATGAAAAGAGTCGCAGAACGATAGAAAGGTCGTGTACAATTTGAGATAGGACAAGCGACTACCTCTTATTTCTAGTGGAAGCAGAAAACATCCCACTTTTTGAAGACAAAAATTTGACACTTAATTTTCATTATTCAATACATATCATTATTGATCCAACATTCATTTATTTAAAAAATTCAGGACAATTTTCCTAATTAAATTGGACAAAGTGGTTCACTTTGTCCAATTTAATTAGGAAAATTGTCCTGAATTTTTTGTTGCTCGATTTTCTACTTTTGACATGTTTGGATGAATAATGATTTGTGGCATTGTATTGTGTTTTATTATTATTTATACCTTCGGAAATGGTCCCGTATATTTTGACATGTCTCATGTTTACATGTGTTCCGATATTAATACCTGCACTTTCTAAGAAAAAGTCCGGATATGTCGCTACGATACTACGGCATATTTCTACAAGTTGTACGGCGACGAAATTCAAATCTCTTCAAGGCGAAAATCAAGGTCAGATTACTCATAATGTAATAATAGCGAAGAGTGTTAGAAATCTCCCACCACACTGGACAACCAAAACTTGTACTTCTGAAAAATCAACATACTATTTTACACTTGCATCGCATGCTGTAGTGCAAAGAGTTCACCACATGAATAAATTTATATCATATTGCCTTGTTCTGTTCATTCACCCTACAGACTACAACTGAAAATGTTTCTAGTAGTCTTCACCAGTGTGGGAGAGAAGAGAGATTAAGTAGACTACAACTGAAAATGTTTCTAGTATTCTTCACCAGTGTGGGAGAGAAGAGAGATTAAGTAGACTACAACTGAAAATGTTTCTAGTATTCTTCACCAGTGTGGGAGAGAAGAGAGATTAAGTAGACTACAACTGAAAATGTTTCTAGTATTCTTCACCAGTGTGGGAGAGAAGAGAGATTAAGTAGACTACAACTGAAAATGTTTCTAGTATTCTTCACCAGTGTGGGAGAGAAGAGAGATTAAGTAGACTACAACTGAAAATGTTTCTAGTATTCTTCACCAGTGTGGGAGAGAAGAGAGATTAAGTCATATTGTTTCCATGATCATTGGAATTATCCTGGCATGAGTGGCACTTCTGAGGATTCATAAATAAATAAACAATTAACCTCTATACTTTATACCCAACTTGGGTAGCTTACCAAAGCGAGTCATCAATGATGGATCTGAATGAATTGCTGTTTTGGAAGATAAAATTACGTGAAAGAATCTGGAAAAATACAATAATGGTATAATTTGAAAATTCAAGGTCGAAACGAAGTTAGATGAGTTGTACGATGGATTACTGTTTTAGACAACAAACTCACGTGAAGGAATCCGTAACAATACAATATTGGTACGATTTAGAAACACAAGGTGGATACTCAAGGCCGAAACCAAGTAATTGTACTTGAAGGACCGTTTTCGAAGACAAAATTTACATTCTCGTATAAAAGCGACAAAATCAGCAAAAACATTCTGCTCTCGACATGCCTTTGATTTTTATTTGTTAACTACATGTACTACTTGAAAACCATTAAAACAATTTAAACAAGCGTAAGGGCCACGATACTCTTCTCGGATTGAACGAATATATGCGTTTTATCCGCAGTTCAGTGCTGTAGCGGAAACTGGATAGGGAGGGAAGAAATATGAGCTGGGCTTTGTGTGGTTCTACTTTCAATAAGACTTTATAGACGCCAACTCTTCCGTAGACCGCAAAATGTCTCCTGTTAAACGTTTTGAGTCTTCTGTGACTCCACCCTCTTCTACGACTCCACCCTCTTCTATAGATCCCTCTTCTTCTGTGATATCTTTCTTTTTTGTACCCCCACCGTCTTCTGTGAAACCGTCCTCTCCTCTGATTCCGTCCTTTTCTGTAAACCCGCCTTCTTCTGTACACCCGCCTTCTTCCGTAATTCCGCCTTCTTCTCTGAACCCGTCCTCTTCTGCGACTCTGTCTTCTTTTCAATCCCCTTCGTCTACCCCGTGATCTGGATCTTGTATTCCTGTATCGATCTCGAACGTATTTTCTTTGTTTTCTCCCTCTCCGTCTTCTTAGTTTCCGGTCATGTGACTTTCTATGCATTTTCCTGAATTTTCTGTATTTCCGCCTTCTTCTCTGAACCCGTCCTCTTCTGCGACTCTGTCTTCTTTTCAATCCCCTTCGTCTACCCCGTGATCTGGATCTTGTATTCTTATATCGATTTCGAACGTATTTTCTTTGTTTTCTCCGTCTTCTTAGTTTCCGGTCATGTGACTTTCTATTAATTTTCCTGAATTTTCGCCACATTCGTCTTGATGTTCTTCGCCTATAATTTACCCTGCAACGCCTCCAGTCGCATCTTCGATCTGTATATCGCAGAGGATGTTTCTACGTAAAAGAAGGCATTTGCTGACAATATCAGTAGTTTCAAAAATATCCGTTAATTATATGGCGTCATAAGCAGTGGCGGATCCAGCGCCGGCAGGCCGAGCGCACCCTCCCCCCTTTCACAAATATGATTGATATCTTATAGAAATGTCCAAAACTTTAAAATATACAGTCTTATTTTGTCAGAACTCAAGAGCATTAAGTTCGCCTCCTGAATCCCCACCATGGCTTCTTCCTGGACCCATCCGAGGGCTTTAAGACAGTCCCCAGATCCCCAGCCTTATACCCCCCTCTTCAGAAATTTCTGGACCTGCCACTGATTAGGAATATTGAACTTCATTTATCTAATGATATTATATGTATTCGACCAAGAATTGGTAATTGCTTACAAATATGACACCTCTGGGCTTTAAGCTGAAAAAGATCATCGCTGCGTAATCAGCATCCCCCTTCATGCTGTATCTGTTGACGCCTTGCTCGCTTACCAGCACCAGCTGAGCTTTTCTCAGTTCCGTGAGTTTCGCCATAGTTCTTCTCTCTGGTAAGAATAATGACGGCGTTTACATGCGTATGTTTTCTCTTCAGTGAAAATATAAGGTTAATTCTAGGATGTCAACGAGTACTCGACTATCGCTCGGTCGTATCGATCATCGACTAAATTTTTCATAGTCGAGCACTCGTTAACTCTAACGCTTTTTTTTGTTTGTTTGCTTTAGTGAGTAAACTATTTTGTCCAATTTTAACCAATAATGTCGACCAAATTATTTTTTAGACAGAAATAATTAAATCGTACATTGCACATACATTGGAAAGATCTTAGGGGGCCTAGATATGATTGTTTCTTTTTATGTCTAAATAATGTCAAACTAATAATTTCCGTATCTACTTCTCTGTCACAATTCAGTGAATGATTCAGTTGGAACTAGACCTCAGTTGATTAATTATGGGTATAGTATCATGTGTAACCACACACTCTCAAAGGTTGTGTTAATTTCTTTGGGGAAAATGCACGTCGCACTCAAAAAAAAATCTCAGATAAAAGCATGCTCTAGGTCTATTTCGCATTAAAAAAAAATAATGAAATGAATTCATTAACATAAATAATGAATTATAATAAATGTCTGTCTTATATTTCATGTTGATGTACTTTTCATGCTATCCGTGAAAGTGAAATAGTATACATATGAATTTCTTATTCTCGTCCTGAAGCTAGTACATATATATCTGAAGGCCGAAAGACTCGGAGTTTGAAGGAATATTAAGCCATGCAGTTCCAAAAGCGACAGAAAGAAAATTTGGTCTGTGTTTACCATAATCTCAGCGAGATTCGTCGAGGCTGGATATTTGGACTGATGCAAGGCTGGATATTTGGACTGATGCCTCAGTCCAAATATCCATCCTCGACGAATCTCGCTGACATTATATTTACCAATACTTTTAGCAACCCAGAGTACTAGTATTTTATTCAAGATTGATTGATTGATTGTATATTATTTAACGTCCCACTCGAGAATATTTCACTCATAGAGACGTCACCATTGCCGGTGAAGGGCTACAAAATCTAGGCCTATGCTCGGCGCTTGCAGTCTTTGAGCAGGGAGGGGTCTTTATCCTGCCGCACCTGCTGTGACACTGGGCCTCAGTTTTTGTGGTCTTATCCGAAAGACCGTCCTTAATTCGCCTCTTACGACAAGCAAGGACCTATTCTAACCTAGCTGCAGAACTGTACACAAGTATAGTAGAAAAATGTACTAGGAATTTTTTTTATATAAAATTCATGAAATGACGATGCAAGAATATAGCGATTTAAGGCCCCAACCATACGCATGTTTTTATGCGCCGTAACTCGAAGGTTTTTATAAGGGGTGGATCTGTAGCTCTCTGATCTGTCCCAATATTTTTTCAGAGAGCTACATTTCTGCAGCTAATTCTAACCCGGATCCCCAAAGGACTTCTAGTCAAGAGATACGGTTATAAGACTTATTGGTTGACATGGTATCAAATGAATTTACACTCGATTTTTGTTTAGAAACTTATCTTTAAAATAAATGAAATTACTGTACCTAGGTAGTTGTAAAATCTGTGGTCCAAAGCGAAGTCCGTACGACCTGGTGAGTACCATCGCGGCGAAATGCTCAAACCATCAGATCGATAGAAGGCCACACACGACAGAACAGCAAGAATAAAGACGATGCATTTCTCCTGCATTTTGGCAAAGCCCTTGGCTGTTCACTGTATATAATATAACAATTTTAGAATTTTTTTTAAAGATTATAAACAAAACATGGGTAATTATTTTGTTTCATTTATTTTAAGCAAATTATTTACCATTTACATTAATCTTTAGAATATGTGTATGATAATGTATCCCCCCCCCCCAGGAAATAATGTATTCTGAAAGAAGTTTCTAAAAATATTTTAATATACACAGTATGACCATTATTGATGGGGTTAAGATTCATTGTCTAAGATATTCTACATTTGATCGGGTGATATTGGGGAAGTTAAAATAGACCTACTTATTCATTATTTTCGATATAAATTTCAAAATTCCATCAGAGGAATATGGTTTAAAATCCAATATCTTAGACACACACGTGTATTATAAGGCATTATGTTAGTTAATTGATAGCGTATGTGCCTAATTCTTGAATGTAGTTGCGATGTGACACTGTGTGTGTACCGGTGTTGTAACAGACTCCCCCCCCCCCCCCCCCCACATAGAACAACAACACCCCCCCCCCCGGAAAAACGGGCCCGGGATAGATTTCCCCCCATAGGGAGAAAAAGCGCCCCAGCATATAACTTCCCCCTATGTAGAAAGTCAGTATAGAGTTTTCCCCTGGGCGGAAAAAAACCGCCCTGGTATAGAATTTTCCCCCTCCTGTTTCGGGATTACGATATTCATAAATAAACGATTTTTTTTTTAGACGTTGAAGTTGGGTTTACACGTTGAAAACTGAATTGAGTATACTAAATACAATATGCTTCTCAAAAGACTTTAACGATGGTCGTTATCATTAGGATTTTTCGTAAAAAGTCGACTAAAAGATATACAAGATATCTGAAAAGTAAAATAGATGCACTGTATAGATTTAAGTAAATTAATTTTCCCGTTTATTAAAATTCAAAATAAAAAGACCCATTAACTTCTTCCCAACTTCACTGTTTCAAATGTTAGATACTAGTAAATAACGACAAAGACTTGAGATGTCTGGATGAATTTTTGATATACCATTACACTATTTAAATAATTTCCTTAAAAAACATAAGATGATGATTGAGATACACAAGACCCTGCTCCAAAAAAACAAAAATCAAAAAATAAGCCCAGAATTCCTGGGTCTAGATAAGCAAGGGAATTCTAGTAATAGAACAGGAAACGGATATATACATAACTCAAATGTAAGAAGGGGGGGGGGGGGGCGTACTGTCATTTAGGGGGAAATTCTATACTGGGACGGCTTTTCCTAGGGGCGAAATTGGGCCCGGGTTAATTCTTACAAGGCGGAAATTCTATGCCAGGCCCATCTTTCTGGGGAGAATGTCTACCCCGGGCCCGTTTTTTCGGGGGGAAAGTCTATGCGGGGGGAAATTCTATGCTACGACACCGGTATATATTTATAAATGTCTTATGCTGGTTTTTTCTCTCCTTTATATCATGAATTCATATTTGAATACTATTTTATATTTGTTTTGTGCTGTGATTTTTTTTCTTTTCTATTATGTATTCACGTACCTGTATTTGGTTACTAATTTTAGATACTAATTTTATGTTTTGTATATGTTTTAATGCAGGACCACAATGAAAACTAACTGTATGCTAATCTGTATCATCATGGATAAATAAAGGCTATTATTTATTATTATTATCATGTTGTAACATCGATTATTTTTTATTTTTATTTTTTTGGTATTCTGTTTCAGAGTGCTCAAGAAACAAAAGTTTATTTGTCCAATGTTTTGTAATATTACCTTTTCCTGGAGGGCGACACACAATAAAAAAAATTGCACTGTTTTATTATACAAAGGGCAGAGTATTATATACTATAGATATACTATATTTTTACAGAAAGATATTAAAAATGTTATACATGTATTGTTTTCGTCAATAATATTTTACTAGAAAGCAGTATAAGAATTTCACGTATTTCAACACATACACACATAGTACTAGAATGATGTGTATTCTTTTAGTGGATAAATCTTATACATATGTTTTCTTCATTTACATCATCGTTCATGAATTAAATACCCCCACAGAAAAGTGAACATGCATTGTTTAGAGTTGCATTCTGAAATACAATTCACACATACAATGTGGTAAATCTGACTACTGATATTTTTCGCTTTTTTTTTTCTTTAGAGTGTGAAAAATCGTATTTAGTTTTTTTTGTTTTCATTTTCAGAATCAGAAATTTATTATCTTTTTAAATTCACTAAGGGGTGGGATACAGAGTTTATATAAAAAAAATCTTTTTTGTGTCTATAATATTACTTATACCCCATGCAATTACATCAATACAAATAAAACGCCCAACCTACTCTTGTAAAAATTTTATCGGTAATGCTATCAATATACTATTACTCAATTTTACAGAAAGACAATGTTGTAATAAAGCTCACCTTCAGTCTTGGTAACCGGAAGGACAAGAACAGCAGGTCTGCCGTCCAAACGAGGACGTCAGCTAAAGAGGCAATCGCATGTCATCTTGCGCTACATGCTGTCACACAAGTTGGGACAAATCCGAAACATATTGTAAGTTTTAAGTTTTCAATCAATATGAATTAAACAAACTGGGTCTATTTTCTAAAACATCTGAAAAATACGCAAGATATCTATCGTTGTGGAAGTCCTAATATTGAAAAATACTAGTATTCATAAATCCACTGAAGAATATGAACAAGTTACGAAGAATGACAAAACCATGCAGAAAGCACGTTTTATGTAAGAGGGGGATTGATGAAAATAATACGAATGAATTTTTAAAAATATATATTCTCTAGATGCTCAAGTATCACAAAGTATCGTGCTTTGTATGGGTAGACAACTCTGTACTTTCCAATAGAATACATATTATGCGCTACAGAAAGCAATTGGCAATTTGTCAATTATCTTTTCGCAAGCGGTACACGATATTAAAAAATTCATCACGATTTTTATGAACTACACACATAGTACTGTAAATTAAGAAAGATTTTCATTTATAGGCTCTCTTTTGTTGACAGGATAAATCGCTTATTCCAATTTTGCATGATTCTTAGCTATTGTTGAATATCGTATCATCACTACTGTAATATCACAACAATATCTTATCATCACTACTGCAATATCATAACAATATCATATCATCACAACAACATCATATCCAGTGGCGGATTTAAGGGTGGGGCGCAGCCGGCGACCCCCCCCCCCCACTAAAATTTTCAAATTTAAGGTAAATCGTGGTATCTTGTTTAGAAAAATGTACCAGACGATAAAAGAAGCAATAATTTCTTCCACTCCCGGAGAAATAAATAACAAAATCTTTTGATTTCTTGAAATACTTTATTGGGAGAAGTTAATTTTTTCCAAAAACCCTTAAAATTTGCGTCATTTTTATTAATTTCACCTTATAAAAAATGATAGAAAATATTACAAATGACTGAATAGGAGATATATTTCAAGTTCTATAAAACCTATAAAATCCAGGGCCTCAAGGCGGCCTCCAGACCCCCTGCCTCATAAAGTGGTGCCCCCTGTAACCACAATTTCTGGATCCGCCCCTGATATCATCACTACTGTAATGTCACAACAATATCATATCATCAATACTGTAATGTCACACTTGAACAATATCATATCATCACAATATCATATCATCACCACTGCAATGTCACAGTTTGTACACTTTAACTACCACATTATTCATAGTTGAATATATTTGTTATTTGTTGTCTCCAAGTTGTAGCCAATGTCTAGCACATATCTTTTCCCCATCATACTAGTACATCAAATGGTTCAACAATCCACAGAGTAGACAAGTCAGGAATATATGAAACATGCACATTCAGTGTGAACATGTGACTTCTCTTCTTAATCTGTATGCATTCTTAAAATTGTGCTCCAATCGCGGATCAGTAATGGGGAAGTGATGGAAACAGCAGTCGCCATTTGATGAACAGTAACTTACCGCACTGACTTTTGTGCACGACCATTCAAGAAATAAACCCCATTTTTATTTGGTTTGGTCATCTAAACTATACTGACGGACTTGAAATAATTTTCTGTGTTATTCATCAATTCATTAATTCAATAAACAAACACCTGAGGTATATAATCTTTTATGATAAAAGTCTAATATAATTTTGATTTGAACGTTATTATTATTTCCTGAGAGGCTACACATGAATCAATACTTATCAGTAAAACTGTTCGGTGGTTTATTTATTATATATATACGCATGCATTATAGAGCCTGACTTGGAACTTTCAAAAGAGGTTTTACCTACAAAATGGACTGTAATTATCGTAATTGCATAGACGTTTACTTTGCAGATCATCAGGTCAGATCAGTCATTAATTAACATCATCTAGACGTCTGATTATTACGACCCCCCCCCCTCTTTTGAAACACATGTATATATGTACATGTAACATTGTATGACAATATTTATTTACTACAAATAATCCGGTTAATCGGTTACAAATTTCTTAATCGGTTAGCATTTTTGAACCGAGTAATTGGTTAACCGGTTAATATCGTTGCTATCCATAGTATTTCATTCATGCGTTTCCACCTAAGTCTTGGATATCGTCCCACACGAACGACATCTCGTACAATCAAGAATTACGAAAATCTGGAATGGTTGCTGTGTGTGTCAAAACAGCCTAAGAGCAAAGTGAAATGGAACTTTTTGCATGCTTTAAAGCATATTTAAGGGAACATGGTGATATACTAGATGAAAACAGCCAAGTGTACAGGGCCGTAAATTACATGGAGGCGGAGGAGGCAGCTGCCTCCTCCAACTTTTGAGCCAAAAAAAAATTAAAATTTAAAGTTCATTAGAATTGATGTTGTTTCCAATAACTAAGAACATGATACCTCCCTTAAAAAGCATTCCAAATCTTTCTTTTAGAATGAGTTAGTCAAGTAACATCTTAGAAGGCCCTAGAATCAAGGATTTTGCACGAAACGTGTTCAGTGTGCACAAAATGTGCTCAGCGTCTAATTTCCTGCCTCCTCCAAATTGAAGGTTAATTTACGGCCCTGGTGTGTCACAAATGCAGATTACATGTAACAAAAAAGCACGGTGTCTCTTAAATGAATGTTTGATGGTATAATGGAAAAATATGTTTGGAATTTTTGTTATTAATTTTTAGAATCGTCGATTTTTCTGCGCTGTAAATCGATGGATTTTTAGAAGAAATGGACCTGTAGCTCTCATTTCTCAAAGAGCTACAGATCTTGTAGCCTGGCTTTCAGTACTTTCGGTATTTTGATTAAAGCCCGTCTCTGGATATTTCAGAACTTTTTTAAAAGACGAAAATGTCAGTTCATTTCATTTTTATTTATTCATTATTTTAATACATAAAATTCACCCAAAAATAAATTGTTATGAGTTTTCACGAAACTTCATTTTAGAGTTATTTAATATTTCATTTTCCCGGAAATATGTTTTCTCTGTCTAGTTTAAATTTTACATGCACTGATATATATCCGGTTATACACCGACAATGTTTCTATATGTTATATTTATAGTAATTTTCATTTTACTCGCTCTGTTATACTTGGTTTTTAAAATAATTTCACCAAAATGTGTTGAACTTCAAGGATCACATGTTCTGGTAAGTTTTATTCCATGAAGAAGAAGCATGACGCAGCTGTAGTGCAAACAAGTCAAGTCGCCGCATAGATCATATTGATATGTGTGGCGAAGTATCGGCACGAGCTCTTCATTACTAGTAATGTACAAGACCTGGGACTTTCCAGTTTGAAATTTTTTCGACATTTTATTGTGATATTGGGAACCTTGAAATAGTATGTTAAAATACGGCACAACCGGTACATCGTTGGGAGGGCTGAGCTGGATACACCCGGATACAGTAAACTTTAAACAGGTTGGGAACACATCTCCTGTAGCGAGATCTTCTCACTAAAACGTGTTTATCCCTCTTAAGCGAGAAATAAACATTACCATAAACAGGTGTTTTCGGTGTATTTATTGAAAATATGGCAAATTCCATGCAATGCTGAATAAGTGTGACACACACTCAGCATTAATCTCAGCGAGATTCGTCGAGGCTGGATATTTGGACTGACGCCTCTTCTGAATCTCAGACCAGTGTCACATAAAGTGATTCGGGAAATCTTGCCTGAACTTCGGCCGCTTGTTGCGATTAAAATGGGTTAAATTGAATTTCTTGTCCGCTTCAACTTTTCGCCTTAGACATCCTATTAACTCCCTATCACAATGAAACATACATTACTTACCATTACAAGGTGTAAATCCCACAGTAATTCAAGTTGGCTATTTTCGAAGCCATTGCAAACGGCCACCATTTCATATTTTACCTTCTCAACACTGAAGAGTTCCGATAGTTTAGGACGCCTTCAAATAGATTTATTAAATATTACACAGTTTTCTTTTTATTGCTTTTAATTTTTAAATGCTTTGTACAAAGTAATTGTCAACCAGTAAGTTCTGTATTTTCAATCATAGTACAAATTGTCATGAAGTAGTATATCGGAACTCTTCAGTGACCAACTCTGAAAATCAAAGGTACTGCGGTTTTTTGGCTGATAAACTTTGTCAACTGATCGTTAGATTCTGTTAGACCCTAGTGTAATGTGTTGTGTCTGACACTTGAAATGCACACAATGTCACATTATCAGAATACTGATCCCAAAACAATGTTAGAGTAGAAGAGTTTTAGGAGGGAAATATATGGGGGGAAAAATCAATCATTCAATTTTACAGTTAACAGCTGGGAATTTTTACAATAATTTTGTGATATTTCTTTATATATTAGTTGAAATCAGGGACCTTGTATGTATATACTGATTTACTGAAACTAGCAAGAGATTCCAATATAAGTTCTTTCCATGCATACCAGTGTTAGTGGTAGATGATTAGTCAGAATGCAATGGTCACAATATCGTAAATACATTGTTTTCAGTATGTACTCTAAGTAAGAGTCCCAATGAATATGGTAATCACTACATAAAGTACATAAATCCGGATGTGGTATTCCTTTTAGATAACTGGTGGTTCGAGTGGGATTGGAAAAGCTCTTGCAATAGAGGCAGTCAAACAGGGAGCTAATGTCACCATTATTGCCAGAAATGAGGTAATCCATGCATAATTGTGGTAATACTGTACAAGAAATCCTGAATATACTATATTTAAGAATACATCACTGTTTTGAATTTTAGTAGAAAAAGAAACCCAAAAATATTATAGCTGGATTGCCAATTCAACTCAGAGTCTGAAAACCAGAACCCATATACATGTATTTTAAAATTATATTTAAAATCAGGTGCTCTAACTTCTGAGCTATCCAAAATCAAATTCATCATCTATCTTCCAATCAACCAGTTTGCCCACAAAATATTTGAGGGATATCTCTCTCAGCACAGACATTTCCTAATAGAATTGTAATTTGAGTGCAAGAAAATATTTATCTACAACTTGTATTCAAACATATACCAAGCTATAAATCTGAGAAAGAACCCCCCCCCCCCAAAATTGGAAGTCTATGGTAGACCAAAATTATGAAATTCATGGGCCACAGGCAAGGTAATATGAATCATAAAATGAAAATCTTTATTCCTGAACCTTTAAAAAACAAATTAAGGTTGCTAGATCCTTGTGTGACTTATTAATAAAATATGAATGATAAATTCTTTATAGTCAACCATTTTAATACCCCCATTAGCATATTCTTGAATTATGACATTTTTCTTTACTTTATGAGTTTTGTTATTCCAAAGAAAGTTATATAAATCACTTTCAAAAGCACAAATGGTTTCATCTTTAGGAGTTGGAATTGTAAGTATCAAATGATTTAATTTTGGTATCAGTAATGTTTTTTATTACTGTTAACCTTCCTAAAGGAGTAAGACTTCTATTATTCCACTGCATCATAACTTTTTTTATTTCCTTCAGTTTAGTCTTATAATTCACTTCTACCATTTCTTGTAAATTGATACTAAATTTTATTCCTAATAAATCAAATGTTTTATTGTTCCAATCAAATTTCCACCTTGTATGATGGAAAACGTCCTTTGAAAATTTTTTGCTACCTATCCAAATCATTTTTGTCTTTGAAAAATTTATCTTTAGACCTGAAATTATTGCAAAGTAATCTAGGACTCTAATAATGCCATCCATGGAAGTGGGAGACCCATCTAAAATAAGTGAGGTGTCATCTGCATATTGAGATATTTTATATTCTTCCCCATCAATAGTAATGCCTTTAATATCTTTGTTTTTGCATATTAGAATACCAAGTATTTCAGCACATAATTAAGGATTATCTCCCTCATGCATAGCTCTTATCCTTGGACGAATTTGGCTCCACTTGTTTGGCATGCTGTTTTTGGCTATATTTAGATCTAAAACTTCATAGTTATTTCGGATTTCAAACATTTCGGTTGAGCATCACTGAAGAGACATTATTTGTCGAAATGCGCATCTGGTGCATCAAAATTGGTACCGTATAAGTTTTACATAGAAGAAATAAGTAAGGAGATATAGGATCGCCCTGCCTACAGCCCCGTTCTGGACTGAAGTATTGTGACACAATTCCATTTTGAATGACACATGACTTTATTTGATTGTAAAATAATTTTATCCAGTTTTGAATAGAAATACCAAAATTAAAAAAACAATGTTTCTTGAATAAATTTCCAGGAGACAGTATCGAAAGCCTTTTCAAAATCGATAAGCATCAGAAGCCCCGGTATTTGTTTGGATTCTGTATAATGTATGATATCATAAATTAATCTTATATTCTCACCAATATATCTACCTTTAATAAATCCAGTTTGATCTGTATGTATTAATTTATCTAGGAAAATTTTTTATTCTTTCTGCAATACACCCTGATGCTAGTTTATAAACAACATTCAAAAGAGAGATGGGTCTCCAATTTTTTAGAAACTGTTTCGGTTTTCCGGCTTTCGGAATTTATCACTGCTCTTAAAGCAACATGGATTCGACGTATTCTACATTCAAATGCAAAATGGACAAAACTACTGAGGGCAGAACTAATGACTCGTATAGAAAAGATATGGGTATTTGGAATAGATTTTATCAATAATTTAAGGGTAAAAATAACCAACAGTTTTTGGATAGATGTGTTTCAGAGCTGGTCAAATATAAATTCTGCAAAAGATAAAATCAACCCAGATTTTTATTGTGAACATATTTGTTATAATCCAAATATTACTATTGGTGGAAGATCATCAGTATTGTTTAAAAGTCTGCATGATTTAGGGATTATATTTATTTATGATCTTCTTGATGAAAATAGTAACTTGTACAGCTTTGATTATGTACAAAATGTTTTGAAAGTTAAAATGAATTTTGTAGAATATGCAGGACTAAAGAAAGCAATCCAACAAAGACAAGTTCTTATACAAGACAATACAAGAACTACAAAACCACTTTTGCCTATTATTCCCTCTACTATTTCAATATATTTCAAAGATAAAAAAGGTTGTAAAGATATGTATAAGCAATTGATAAGCCATAAAGCAACCAAAATTAAATCTATATCAAAATGGGAAGAAACAGAAGAAGGTTTTTCAGAGCTAGAATGGAAAAATATATTTGAACTTCCTTTTAAAACAACTCAAGAATGTAAATTGCAATGGTTACAGTTTCAAATCTTACACAGAATATTTCCATGCAACTACTATTTACATAAACTTAGAATTGTTGATTCCCCAATTTGCACATTTTGCAAGAGGGATTTTGAAACTATTGATCACATATTTGTAGAATGTCCATGTGTGAAAGAGATCTGGTACGGAATAGAAGAATGGCTTTGCGAAAAACTGGACAGGCATATTAGTTTTGATAGACAAGCAATTCTTTTTGGAAAATTTGCTAATAAGAATGTACACAAGGTGGAAAATTTGATAATTCTGATGATAAAGCAATATATTTATATTAGTAAATTCTCAAGTATAAGCAAATTAAGTATAGATGCATCCAAAAAAATTATCATTGATAGAATTACAGTTGAAAAACTTTTGTTGTTGAAAAACTGCAGGTATAGGGAGTTTGAGAGATACTGGCAAAATATTTATGATAAATTATGATTGTATTAAAAAGTTGTTGTGTTTTTTTGTTTTTTTTTAATCCTAAGATTGTGTTCCACGCCCCCTTTGTTTTATATGTTTTCTTTCTTTCTTTCTTTCTCTCTTTCTCCTTCTTCATATTTATGAAATGTCTTTTGCATATGAATATTGATGATATTATTGTGTAGTTTAAATTACATATATGTATATAATGTAAAAGACAAATAAAGAATCAAACAATAAAAAAAAAAAAAAAAAAAAAAAAAAAATGAATGGTTGAAAGTAGAAAAAGTGTATTAATTTCCACTCAATATAGTTAAATTCAATTAATGACCAACGAAAATGTGTATGTTGCCACATTTTTAAAGATGTCAGACTTACAAAAACAGAAGTATATGTTAACATAAGAAATTCACACATTTTCGTTATACAGAATAATTAAAATAGATAAAAGAAAACTTGTTGAAATGACAAATTTTAAATGTCAACAGTTTAAAAAAAAAACATGCCAATCCATAAATATGTATAAATTAATTGTGGATATTTGGGAAATCATGTATGAAAGACATACTGTAGAGGGAATACCAACATAAGAGTTATTGCCCTTGTCAACATATTTTTTAAAATTATAAATAATATTGATTATTTATGGAAAAAATAAATTTTTTCAGTATCAATAGTTTACCAGATTTTTTATTTTATGCAGTGAATAAAATTCCTCTGAAAGATATATTTCTATCATGGGCAAAGTTTAATTAATAAAGATTTTTGCAAAAACCTGATATCACATGAGGATCAATCAACCTTAAGAGCATTGTTATAGCAGCAAACATTGTGTGAATGGTATTTTATACAGGCTGACCAGCGGTTCTAAAATCCCCCTCCCCCTTTTTTTTTCCTTATAGTTTTGCTAAAATTCCAGAAAATATGTTGAATTCAAGGAGAAATCCTAAAACGGCCCTAATCTTTCATGTCAATTCCTTTTTTTTTTTTTACCTTGCTACTCTAGCAATTTTGAAAATGCATTAAATGTGTATAAACGTAGTTTGCAGATGTTCTAGCAGTGAAAGGCATTTGACCAGTGGATCCATGTGTCAAGCTTGTTTATTGGTTGTGACTATGACAAAGATGTTTAAGGTTTAGCCAATAACAGCTTGGACAATGGAAAAGATGTCTTTTCTGTACTTACAGTATTTTTAGGTCACCTGAGTCACTCGGGTGACTATTGCCATTGGTCTTTGTCGCTGTGCGTCGTGTGTTGTTTGTTAACAATTTTACATTTTTAACTTCTTGAAAAGTGCAAGGCCATTTGTTACCAATTTTGGTGTGAAGCATCTCTAGGATAAGAGGAATATAAATTGTGAAATGTATGACCTTACCACCCCTGGGGCCTATGGGTGGGGCCAAATATGCTTTTAAAAAGGCCATATTTTCAAAAATCTTCTTCTCGACTCCCACACATGTAGGAGAAAAATATAAATGCATGGATATGATGGCCCCTGGGTCAGGAGTTCAGGCCCTATGGCAGGGCCAATAGGACCATATAGTGAACATGTATTAAATATTCTCTTCTCCCATATATATTTGGAAAAGAAACCAAACTAAATGCATGGTTAGATGTTCATGAAACCCTCGATCAAATTTGTGAAATTCATGGCCTCTGGGTCAGGGGTTCAGGCCCTAGGATGGAGCCAAAATTACCATATAGTAAAAATGTATTAGATCTTAGAAAATCTTTAGAAATGATTATGATTTCCATAAAACTATCTACCTAAATTGTGAAGTTCATGACTCCTGGGTCAGGGTTCATGGTCTAGGGCGGGGCCAATGTGGCCGTATAGTGAAAATGTATTGAATCTCAGAAAATCTTCTTCTCTACTGCTATATATATAATTATGAGAAAAACTAAATACATGATTGTGGTAATGTTCATGGCTCCTGGGTCAGGGGTTCGTGCCCTTGGGCAGGGCCAATATGACCACATAATGAAAATGTATAAAAATTTATTTTTTCTTGTCTACTTTCACAGCCATGGGAGATAAATTAAAATGGTATGATACCCATGATGTTCTCTTTTTAAATTGTGAAATTCCTGGGTCGGGGGTCGGGTCGGGTCGGGTTGTCATGTACCAGCACGAAGGTCCTTTTACTGTCAGTAAAGTTCAATATGTTAAAAAAAAGTTTAAGGAGGTACTCTACATAATCATAAAGGCTGACTTTCTTTTAAAACATGAATGAAAATATAAATATCAGCAATCATTGTCTATTCATTTCAAATATTATCGCCTAGCTGAGTAGCTTTGTAGGTTAGCACGTCAACTACTGAACTGTAGATCGCGTGTTCAAGACCAGCAGGATTTTTAATTTTTTTTTCAAATTGGTTTCTACTAAAGCTGCACTTTTTGACTAAATGAAGTAAATTTTCAAGTTTTCAGTTTCAAAATATTGTTGTACATACCCCCACTTTTTATCCATATGCAAGGTGAAGATAACGAACAGTGATCAATCTCATAACTCCTACAAGCAATACAAAATAGATAGTTGGGCAAACACGGACCCCTGGACATATCAAATTTCTCTGGTGTAGCATTTTGCCTTAACATGCATTTGTCTTCACCACACCCTTTTAATGTAGAGATATTAGTAGTTCATCCATAGCCCAAAGATTTATCATGACCCTGACCCAATGTCATTTGACAAAGGTCAAGGTTACTTTTCCAAAAAAGTTAAACTGTACTCTGAGTCATGACTTTGTAATTTCAATTTGGGCAAAATGGTAAGAATTGGTTGAGGTCAATGTCACTATCTAAGAAAGTTAAACCTGCTATTCCATGTCTTAACTTTGCCATACATGTCCAAGATCTAATCCCATTTCGATACCATTGATATCGACAATATCCAATTGATATCGAGTTGATATTGTTATGTCTGTTACTATGTCGACATCGTCAATATTGACATTAACACAACGATATCGTATCAATATCGACAATTTTTAAAATGCGTTTGAATTAATAGTTTTAGTATACACAGCATAATGTCTGCCTACGATGTCGATATCATCAATATCGACATTCTCACAACGATACATATCGATATCAGTCAATTTCTAATTTAAATGTGTTTGAATTAAGGTGGGTCGATCCTCATGTGACTTATCAATATTAATGGTTAAAAGTGGAAAAACTGTATTAATTTCCACTCAATATAGTTTAATCTAATCAATAACCAAAGAAAATGTGTATGTTGCCACCCTTTTAAAGATGTCAGACATGCAAAAACAGAAGTATATATCAACATAAAAAAATTGCACATTTTCGTTGAACAGAATGATGAAAATTAATAAAAACTTGTTGAAATGACAAATTTTAAATGTCAACAGTTTAAGAAATCTGATGATTCATAGATATAATATGTCTTACGGCGTGACCGTGCTTGAGGGCGAAGCAAAAAGTATTGGCATTAGGATCTATATCCTGAACAAGACAAAAATCAACCCAAAGTTAGCACGAGGACAGAGCTTCATCAAAGCATCCCAATTTTGGACATTTGATCCGCCAATATATTGAACGCTGGAAATATAACACAATTGATGTAAACAGTACATTGTGACGTCATATTCAGCGTCGTTATTTAGCAAATTTACAAACATAGCGTTTGAACCAGGGTAGACGAGATTCAAAATGGAGAAATACATGTCCACGTGCTAATATTCGAATCGACGCCATTGCTACCAAACTTTTCAAGTTCCATACGTATGGTTTAATTTTTCATTATTTTCATATATTTTCCTTTTAAACATGTATATATGTGTTACCTATAGGGAGAGCTCCACTCTCACGGCCCTTCGGGCCGTGAGAGGGCTTCGCCCTCTAATAAAAATTAATTGTGGATATTAGGGAAAGCATTGTGTCATAGACATGCAGTAGAGGAAATTCCAGCATAGGAGTTATTGCCCTTGACAACATTTTTAAAATTATAGATAATTGATTATCTATGGAAATTTAAAACTTTTTTCAGTATCAAAAGTTTACCAATTTTTTTTTTATTTTATTCAGTGAATAAAGTTCCTCTGAAAGATGTATTTCAATCATGTGCAAAATTTAAATAGATAAAGATTTTGCAAAAATCTATGACATCACAAGAGGATCGATCAACCTTAATAGTCTTAGTCTACACAGCATAATGTAAACAAAATGTTAAGCAAAATGATCGTGACTCGATATGGACATGATATCGTCGATATCGACAGGAAGAGAAATCAAAGTGTACCGAGTTTGATGTCTGTCAAGCAAAGGGTTCTTCAGATATTGAGCTAACAGTATATTCCAATGCCCAATCACTTAATCGTAATGACATTTCATATGTGGGTTCAGTTACAAGTAGAAGAGGACCCCTATTGATTTTCAGGTCAAAAGGTCAAAGGTCAGTTTACTCTGGATGTAGGAAGACACTCTCCATTCAGTATTTTGAAAAGACTTTGCTTGACAGACATCAAACTTGGTACACTGGTACATCCTAAGGAGTAGATGACCCCTATTGATTTTGAGGTCACATGTCAAAGGTCAAACTAGACATAGGAATATACTGACCGTTCAATGTCTAGAGAACCCTTTGCTTGACAGACATCAAACTTGGTACACTGGTATATCTTCAGGAGAAGATGACCTCTATTGATTTTGAGGTCACATGGTCAAAGGTTAAGGGTCAAAATAGACAGGAATATACTGTCCGCTCAATATCTGGGGAACCCTTTGCTTGACAGACATCAAACTTGGTACACTGGTACATCTTCAGGAGAAGACAACCCCTATTGATTTTGAGGTCACATGGCCAAAGGTCAAGGGTCAAGTGTCAAACTGGGCATTGGAATATACTGTTTGCTCAATATCTGAAGAACCCTTTGCTTGACAGACATCAAACTTGGTACACTGGTACATCTTAAGGAGTAGATGACCCCTATTGATTTTGAAGTCACCTGGTCAGAGGTCAAGTGTTGAACTGGACATAGTAATATATTGTCTCCTATATTTTAAGAATCATTTGCTTGATTGACACCAAACTTGGTACATTGATACAGCATAAGGAGTAGATGACCCTTATTGATTTTTAGGTCACATGGTCAGTCTTCTCTGGACATAGGAAAATGTTGTCTGCTCAATATTTTGAATTGGTTTGGCACTACTATCAATTAAATGATGCATGTGTATAACCCATTTCAATTTTGCACCATGGGGGCATACATGTTTTACAAACATTTCTTGTTATTGGGTTTGATCAAAAATAAGATCGATACTGTTATATTTTGTTTTTCAGAAAAAATTAGAGGATGCCAAAAAAGAAATAGAGAGTCATATTAAAGACAGAGCTATTCAGGTAACTTCCTTTTCTCCAAATACAGTACAAAACCTGAACTGACCATGCATGACTAGCATCAATATCATGGATGATTATGATTTTATGGAGAATCGCTAACATTGTTAATTTTATTTTTAATAGAGAGTGTTTACAACGTCTGTGGATATTACTAAAGATGCAGATATAGTAAAGGAAGCAGTAAATAAGGTGGACATTTATATATAATTTATTGTAAAATTACAAGTACTCTACTATCTAATCCACTCATGTTCTACTAAAGTAAAAATAAATCCCTAGTGACAATATTTATATGGTTCAACATTGGTTATATTGAACTTTGGACATAATGAACAATTCAGGTTGGTCCCCTGAATTTCAGTATATGCAGAGTTAACTGATTGTAGGGTTTTTAGTGGGGAGCTAATTTCAACAATATATTCCAAGTCGCTGATATTATGATCACCCATTTTATGATTTATACAATTGTCAAAATTGATGACATACCTTGATCTCCAATTCATTTAATTTTACACCTGGTAAAAATTACCTGCTATATAGTATTTACAATCTACACTGTATATCATTTTCTGGAAGGAAACTTATAATTACAGAGTCTTTGACTGCAACATCTTAATGTCCGTAATGCCAAACTAACTAAACACATTCCAATAAAACAATATTGGCTGCTGCATCAAAGTGACTGATGACTTTGACAGAAATTTTATGAAATATTAAGTTATAAGAACAATTTCAAAACACGTGAAGAGAATGTAAGATACAAGTACTACAAGATTATTTTTTTAAAAAATCATGTTGCATGGTTAACAGACAGATTGTCGTAATGCAGTATTTTTTTTTTCTGCTAACAATGTGACATTCATACCTGACTTTTCAAAAAAATAATTCTTACCAGCATGACTTTTTAAAAAATAATCTTCTAATGCTTAAAACATTTTACAGGCAGAAAAGGAGTTGGGACCTATTACAATTCTGATCAATAATGCAGGCAGTGCAGTTGCTGGGAGATTTGAAGAAACATCCTCTCAGCAATTTCAGGTACATATGTATGTGATTACTTCTGAATGCAATTTCCCTCTATTTTGAATACAAGTACTTTTATGTAGTACAAATACTCAATGAAAGGTGAAGATAACAAACAGTAATCAATCTCATAAATCCTATAAGCAATACAAAATAGAGATTTGGGCAAACACGGACTTCTGGATATACCAGAGGTGGGATTAGGTGCCTAGGAGGAGTAAGCATTCCCTGTTGACAGGTCACACCCACCGTGAGCCCTATATCTTGATCAGGTAAAAGGAGTTATCTGCAGTCAAAATCAGTGTGCCAAGTACGGCCTAACAATTAGTATGAAACACGTCAGACAGCATTTGACCCAATGACAGATTGTATTGGCAAACTAGATCATTATAACGACCATAGAATTTGTGAAATGCTGATTTCAAATGAGACTGTTGAAACCCCTGCATCATTAACTTGTTTGTCAGAGATAAAAAGAAGCCCAGTAGATGTCTTAAAAATTAAGATTTAGTGGATGATTTTTCACCCAGTACGTTCCAAATGAACGAAGTGTTGTTATGTAATGGATTTTTTATAGCGCATGATAGAGTTGAATTTCCTGGGAAGTGTAAATGTCACTAAGGCAGCCATAAAAGGCATGAAAGAAAACAATGGAGGAAGGATAGTGTTTATTTCATCTCAGGCAGGCCAGGTGGGCGTATTTGGATACACTGCCTATTCAGCGTCAAAGTTTGCTCTGAGGGGATTTGCCGAGTCTCTTCAGATGGAGGTAAATATACATATTTTCATTCTTTTTTGTGATGTACGTTTTGTACCTGTCATTATTCTAATACCCCGGTAAACAAGGTATTATATCATTAGGGTAACATCATTATGCTTTGTACAAGCTGCTTCAATTTAATGTAAAATGCATTAATTAATACACAATTAAGTGCCTTTCATTGTATTGTCAAATTCCCAGATATATAAGAGCACTTATTTTACCATTTCAGGTGAAGCCATACAATATTTATGTCACCATGGCATTCCCACCTGACACGGATACACCTGGTCTCGCAGAAGAAAACAAGTCAAAGGTACACACAGGGCAATCTCATTAGAGACTGCATCACTTTTCCTTGAGTTTTTTCCAGAGAAATTTTGCAAATTTTGAATTTTTCATTATACATGCATGCATACCCCTCCAACAAAAGATATTTTTACACTTTAGTTCACAGGGCTCGAAATTAACATATGCCCGTCAGTCTGTGACTGGTTAAAAGGTTGGCGGACTGACTGACATTTGTTTTAGTCCGTCCGATTGGACTGGTTTATTTTCTAAAGCATCATTTTGGAAAATATACTTCTGAAATTTTATGCACACTTTTGGCATGCTTCGATCTGTAGATATCAGACGAATCTGATTCATTAATATAAATCCCACATTTAAGTGTTACAATATTGTCTGAGGCATATTGAGTTAAATTTCATTTTAATAACATTAACGAAATATGTTTAATTATTTCTGGAAAACTCTGTAGGACTGGTAAATTTTTCTGCGGACTGGTTGAAATTATACCCCATCAGTCCGGCTGGACTGGTGACATAAAAAGTTAGCTTCAAGCCCTGGTTCAGTTTAAGAAAAAGTTATCAAATCGTAAAATCAAGTTGGTCCTTTTTTATGCCTTATTTCTTATGCTTCTTATTTTGCTTTAGCCCAGAGAAACTATACTTATATCGGACACTGTTGGTCTGTTCTCCCCCAGTGATGTGGCAAAATCAGTATTCACAGACGCCATGGTTTGTACAACTTTTGAACATTCTATAACTTTATACTGTATAGCAGGTTAAATCGTGATTTTTTTCATTTAGCAACAAATCGCGATCGGTATAATTCACGGATAAGCAAATCTTAATATCCTGAACCCGATTTCGTATCGATATGAAAGATTAATTCACTGAATGTTAAATTCACAGAAATTTTGTTTCAGCGAATATAGCGAAAATTAACGCCGCGAGTTCATTTCTTGCTATACAGTATACCGAGTTGAACTCCTTTCTATGTATGAGAGAGATTTGTTATTTCATAAATGTTACAATGTAAACAGCTTTAATGATATCTGCCTTACCTCTGTAATAACATGGTTTGCATACACTAAGACAAATTACAGTTACATTGTTCATACAGAATGGAAAATTTCTGAGCTATGTTGGTATGGATGGCTGGTTACTGTGCACCTTATCCAGTGGAATGTCTCCTGCAACTTCTGTTGTAGATTTACTTCAACAGGTAAAATGTACACCATATTGTAAAATTCTTCTGTAGGTTTCAGTTAAATTAGTGAAAGATGAGCAACAATGCATGGACAGATGTCTTTGTTTTGGTTATAAAGACTATTTCTTACACCATTAAAGTTTGTATTTTTAATTAGTAATGAAATTTCACATTGAGTCCCCTATTGTGTATACTTTTTTTCTATTTCTAGATAATCAAGATATTTTGATAACTATCATTCCAATTCTCTTCAAATTTGGTATGAAGCATCTTAGGAGCAAGGGGAACATAAACTGTAAATTTCAGGATTCATGCACCCCTAGGGCCCTAGGAGTGGGGCAAAAACTGGCCAAAATTGATCAATTTTCAAAAATCTTCTTTACAACCGCACATGTTTAAGAAAAACTAAGTGCATAGTGATGTAGAGCAGGAAGGCCTCAACCAAAATTGTAAATTTCATGATCCCCGTGGAAGGGGTTTTGATCCCAGGGCGGGACCAAACTTACTATATAGTGTTTATGTGTAAAACACTTAAATATCTTCTTTAGTGCTATTGATACTAAATTGAAACTAAATGGATGTTTAAAAAAAAAAAGCAGGTAGTTCTTTACCAAATATGTAAATTTGATGATCCCAGGGGTAGGGGTTTTTGTTTTAGGTTGGGGCCAAACTTAGTATATAGTATTTTTGTGTAAGTTTGCTGATACTGTATAAAATCGAAATGCATACTTGGGAATAGCAGAAAAGGATGTACAAAAAATGGTGAATTTCCCAACCCAGGGGTTTGACTCTAGGACGGGGCCAAATTAGTCATATCTTTTAATGTTAATACACCTATTATATTATGTTATGTAAAGCCTTTCATCAGTCTATGCACTTTTGAGGGCATTTAAGTTTTAAGAATACATCTTGTTTTATACTATTGCTGAATTTTAGAATTTAGCTTAGATATTCAGAACAGGAATTTTTTTTATAGATTTCATAGCCCTTGGGAGTAGTGATACTTTTTCACTAGTACTCAGGTGACCGATAAGACCTGTGGGCCTCTTGTTATTGTATATTGTTTGTTATTGTATATTAACATGTACATTTTTTTTCCAACTTACATCTCTCTGGCTCACTGTATCTTTTTCATGCAAATCATTTGCCCTACAAATTTGTGGTGGAAATGTTTTATTTCATTTCACCATCTCAATTACTACTGCATATTATTTTTACCTTCCAGATATTTACCATGGGGATCTGCCGCTTCGTTTGTCAGTTCTACCTGTTTCATTTTGATCGCATTATAGGAAAGTGTAAAAGAGAGAAAGATTCAAAGATGAAGTCATCGTAGTACAACTTTCTGCTTATTAAACAGCATAAAACAATAGATATGTGTATGTGTGCTAGACCCTACTAAATGTGATGAAAACCTCATATGTATATTTACATAAATGTTCACTTATAGTAATTTATACATATTCATTTAATTACATGTTAATTTATATGTACGTGTATATTTTTACCAGTTAGTAAGACTTTTTTTTATATATTTGTAAGCTTTTTTTTATCAAAATAAAATGTGTCAACACAGTAAGCAATATGGCTAATTTTATGAAGAATTGGATGAAGGCCTAAACTTTTCTACTTTCATTTTCAAACGAATTCAACTCAGTGCCTGTAAATTCAACTCAGTGCCTGTGAATTAAACTCAGTGCCTGTAACTTGCAGAGTAGACAATACAGCCTATCAAAATTATATGCAAGGCATCTTCATTTTAGTGTATATTCATGTTTGCAAACACCATGGCCCCACAGAGCCTGAATAGGGCCACGATAGGCACAGGCACTCAACCTCCGAACCTAAATTTTTCCTTTCTATTTTGCAAAGATACTCATTTTCCCCCTCTTTTGTTTTCAATAAAATGCTTAACATCAAAAAATATTCCGTTAGTCGTAAATTTATATATCAATGGTCAAACATGTACACCGAGAAAAAATTAACATACATTTTTATTGATCTGCGTTCATCGTCATCAGTCATGGGTCAACTATTGAACATTTATAACTCCCCTTCCAATTTTCAAATTTGGTATAAAACATCTTTGGACAAGGAGGACATCAATTATAAATGTTAGGATTTCTGCACACCTAGGGCCTGGGGTCAAAAATTGACCAATCTTTAAAAAATCTTCTCTACAACCTCACATCTGTATGAATAGTTAAATTCATAGTCATATAGAATGGGAAGGCCTATATCAAAATTTTTAATTTCATGATCCCCAGGGTAGAGGTTGCGACTTCAGAGTGGTGCAAAATTTGGCATTGGGTAATTATGTGTAAAACATTTCAATAACATCTTTAATGTTATTGATACTATATGGATATTTAAAAGGACCAGGTAGCCCTTTACCAAAATTGTTTTCATGATTCCAGGGGAAGGGATTTTATTTAACAAGGATGGGGCTAAAATGGTGATTAAATGTCCATCGTTTGAAATACTTTAATATAATACCACATAAAAACTACGTTCATATTGAAGAAAAACAGAAAAGGATGTACCAAATTGTGAATTTTACAACCCCTGGGTTCTGACTCTAGGGCTGGTCCAAAATACCAGTAGTCATATAGTCTTACTATAACATTTACCAGTAGTCATATAGTCTTACTATAACATTTACCAGTAGTCATATAGTATTACTATAACATTTACCAGTAGTCATATAGTATTACTATAACATTTATGCCTCCCTTTGAAAAAGAGTTGGCATATTGTTTTGCACCTGTCCGTCGGTCTGCAGACCAACTCTTGTCCACTTAATATCTTGAGAACCCTTTGCTTGTTAGATATCAGACTTGGTGCATCTCGAGGAGTAGATAACCCCTATTGATTTTGTGGTCACATGGTCAAAGGTTAAGGGTCAATCCACTCTGGACATAGTTAGATACTGTCTGCTCACTATTGTGAAAACCCTTTCCTTGACACATAAAACTTGGTACTCTGATACATTGTAAGGAGTAGATGAACCCTAATGATTTTGGGTTCACTTCGTCAAGGGTCAAACTGGACATGGTAATATATTATCTCCTCTGTAGTTTGAGGATCAGAATTCTTTGCTTGACAGGCATCAAATTTGGTACACTGAGTTGATGACCCCTATTGATTTTGAGATCAGATGATCAAGGGTCAATCCACTCTGAACATAAGAAGATAATGTCCACTCAATATTTTGAGAACCCTTTCCTTGATAGGCATCAAACTTGGTACATTGTAAGGAATAGATGAACCCTATTGATTTTGGGGTTCACAAGGTCAAGGGTCAAACTGGACATAGTACTGTAGATTCTTTATTTTACACGAGTACTTAATATGACGAAATGACTCGTACACGTCAAAGCGTATGAATATGAATTCGCATGTGGTCTGTTAATTAGTTCTTGCATGTATTTTAACAACAACAACAACTAAAAGTGAGTATTTTTATTTTGCGAGTGATGCCTCTTGCAATAAATTCCTCACGTACATTTTAGGAATCTACAGTAATATATTGTCTCTTATATTTTGAGAATTATTTGCTTGACCGACACCAAACTGGGTACACCCTAAGGAGAAGATGACACCTTTTGATTTTTAGGTCACATGGTTAAAGGTCAAGGGTAAATTCACTCTGAATGTAGGAAAACATTGTCTGCTCAAAATCTTGAATTGTTTTAGCACTACATGTACTATCAAGTCAATGATAAATGTGTATAACCCTTTTCAATTTTGTACCTGTTTCTGAAACATTTCTTGTTTATTGTGGAAAGTCTTTCATAAGTATGGGCACTTAAGGTGCATTTGTGTTTTCAGAACACATCTAGTTTTATAATACTGCTGACTAGAATTTAGCTTAGGTATGTAGAACAGGAAAATTATTAATGATTTCACACCAAATCATGGGCTAGTGATACTTTCACGTGTTTGACCATCAATGTATAAATATACAGCCTAATGGAGTAATTTTCAATGGTACACATTTTATTGAGTATAAAAGGAGGAAAATGAATATCTGTGCAAAATAAAAAGGAAAAATCTGAGTCCAGTGCCTCTGACCCAAACCACTGTAGGAATAGAATGTATTTTGGCAAATTACCTTTCATTTAGTCTCCATTTTGCACATTTCAAAATGTTATGACAAGGATGGAGAGAGATAAAAAATATTTAAGAATCTTATCAAAAGCAACCAGCCCAAAATTTGTAAAATAATAGATTCAATATGTCAAAGCCCCCTACACCATGACTACAAAGAGGTGTAAAGCTTGACATGTGAATATTCATAAAAGGCATTTTAAATCTTCTTTGATAAATGTGGGACCCTTAGTTAGGACTCAATAGTTTAATACATGTACTACTGAAAGACTTGTACCTTAGTTACGATCTATCTTAGCAATTTGGTCCATGGATCCTTTAAAGTACTGCTCCAATGTGTCTTTGACCTATTGATCCCAAAATCAATATGGATTATCTAAAGGTTATGACCATGACCTGTATGGGCCAGATTGAATCTGACTTCAGCATAAAAACTATCTTTGACCAATGCAAATCCCCCACCCCTTGCACACACACATGCTAAGTTATTGATCGAGTTTAACTAATCAAAGGTGGCTTTCAGTTTTGCCTGTTACTGTAAATACATTTAAACTTTGTCATTGTCTTACGACTAGTACTGGTTTGCTTCTTTCATATACGCTATTAGGGCCTCATCATATGGCAGGCACCCTATGGTAATCGCTCTACGTCTGTCCGTCAGCACTTTCTAGGGCACACAATAGATCAAGTTTCCTTAGGAAGATTTTTATACATAATGGATTACACAGAGGAAGGCCCTTTTTGATTTTCGAATTTATGTTTTGTCATCACGGAGTTAAGGACCTTGGGGATTTTTAATATTAAGATAATAGCACTTGACATTACTTCACAAGATTTTCATAGAATTTAAAGGTAATGCTCGAATTAGAAAGGGAAAGACCCCTTCCGATTTTTAGATTTATCATTTTTATTTTTACGGTGTAGTGGGACTTAGACTTTTCATTGTGGGACCTTTTCTGATTTGTCAGTTTTCTAGTCATGAGTAAGATTGACAAAATGATCCTGAAGTGTACTTATTTTCTGTAAAACTATGAACTCCTAAACATATGCGAGGAATTTATTATCAAGTAATTTCCTGATACGTGAAATCATCACTCGCAAATTAAGATTACTCGCTTTTGCTTTTATTTAGAACATACATCCGCCAGTACTCTGTTGATCAAGAGTCTTTACATGTATTTTAGCAGTATAAAAAATAAAAGTGAATAATTTTACTTTGACATATTCGAGTCATTTCGCGAAATTAAATACTCGCATAAAATAAGGAATCTATGGTAGTGCATTTGCTACCAGCATTTGAATGAAATACAGACTGAATTCTAAACAAATTGACTTTAATTATATTGCAACATATTTCTTTGGTTTAAATTTATATGTTGATCTCAATACTGGATGACAACAGAAATTGTTTCCGTACACTGTTATGTAATGTCCATCTAGTTCAAACATGAAAACACTGTTTCTTTTTGGAATACCTGGAAAAAACCACACACAAATAAAGATATATAAAATGGTAACATTGATTACTTTTTTTTTTTCTTTTTTTTTTTACAGTAGTTGCACTAGTTTTACATACAGATTCTATTGGAAATATTTCTCATCTGAGGTATTCTCTGTGACAGAAATGAGCTTACATTTAATATGATTCTGTTTGGTGATGATTTTGAATGTGTTCCTTGTTTCCATAATAACAATACCAGTTGAACCAATGTATGATGGACAACATGACTTGGATACTGTTAGAAAGCACCCATGGAAATCTGCTTTTAGAACACTGTCACGCTTATGCTGATCAATGGTTCTGAAAAAGAAATACAGTCTTGTTATAGTAATTCCAAAAATTCCTGTGAATAATTTGTAAATACTAAAAATAAAATTCTCGTGACTAAGAATGATTTGTGTATACACATACAGATAAACAATGGAATGTTCATGAAAATGATGTCTCATTGATAGAAATAAAGAATTGCAAATTATAAGTGATTCACATGATTTTCTAGAAAGTCTATATAAGGCCAAAAATATAAATTGTAGTGTTTCTGCTTACATTCAATTAAACATTAGGATAGGTCGGAAGGAAATCAATTGTATTTTTCCCTTGAACTTTAATTTAAGAGTATACAATTTAACAAAAAAACATATGATCAAGATCTCCATTTAAGTTGCAGGTACATATTAACATATTGAACACCAGGGGCTCATTTTTCACTATTGAATACTAGTATGCTTTGAAGTGAATTACCTATGAAGTAAATATAAAGGTCAATTCCAAATACCTGATTTTTAATGATCTCTTGAACAATATGTTAAAAACATTTCTAGGTAGGTGGGGGGTATAATTTAGGGCTAGTCAGGTTAGTGGAAACAGCATTTTAAAATTTTTATTTTAGGCCTTATGGGGATAAAAAAAAAACCAAAATCAAGAGGCCATTGGCCACATTGCTCACCTAAGTCACTATGGCCCTACTGTTGTGATTTTTGAAAGATTTTTTTTTATATGTATTCCTATGAAAATTTTTGACCTATATTGTGGCCCCAGGCTAGCCCCAAAGGGTAACCATATATTCAAACTTGAATTCACACACCACGGGGATGCCCAATACCAATATGACTAACATGACCTTGTTGAGGAGAATGCCAAAGTCACAAGGTCAATGATCATAGTATGAAATGAAAGGTCTTGCGATAAGAAGTCTATACACACAAGATTGCTACCCATAGCTATATGTCCCCCGCTGCCACAAATAACGTTGAAGTAAAAGTTCCATAACTCCTGTTAATTTGTTGAATCAAAATCGCAGTGTAATATGATCAACTACATATTGTGACGAACAATCCTGCAAAATATGTACAGCGGTGTCCAAGGAGTTGCATCCAAAATGTGCTCCTGTAATGTAGCATGTACAACAAAGTCCCATAACTCCTGTAATGTACATCCACAATGTGTTTCTATAGTGTAACATGTACAACAAAGTCCCATAACTCCTGTAATGTACATCCACAATGTGTTTCTATAGTGTAGCATGTACAACAAAGTCCCATAACTCCTGTAATGTACATCCACAATGTGTTTCTATAGTGTAGCATGTAAAAATTCAACAAAGTCCCATAACTCCTGTAATGTACATCCACAATGTGTTTCTATAGTGTAGCATGTACAACAAAGTCCCATAACTCCTGTAATGTACATCCACAATGTGTTTCTATAGTGTAGCATGTAAAAATTCAACAAAGTCCCATAACTCCTGTAATGTACATCCACAATGTGTTTCTATAGTGTAGCATGTACAACAAAGTCCCATAACTCCTGTAATGTACATCCACAATGTGTTTCTATAGTGTAGCATGTACAAATTCAACAAAGTCCCATAACTCCTGTAATGTACATCCACAATGTGTTTCTATAGTGTAGCATGTACAAATTCAACAAAGTCCCATAACTCCTGTAATGTACATCCACAATGTGTTTCTATAGTGTAGCATGTAAAAATTCAACAAAGTCCCATAACTCCTGTAATGTACATCCACAATGTGTTTCTATAGTGTAGCATGTAAAAATTCAACAAAGTCCCATAACTCCTGTAATGTACATCCACAATGTGTTTCTATAGTGTAGCATGTACAAATTCAACAAAGTCCCATAACTCCTGTAATGTACATCCACAATGTGTTTCTGTAGTGTAGCATGTAAAAATTCAACAAAGTCCCATAACTCCTGTAATGTACATCCACAATGTGTTTCTGTAGGTATCACACCGGTAATTGTCCAATCAAAATGAACTTAGTCAATTGTAGTTCCATATATTTAAAGAAATATTTTTTTTCCTTGCGCTATTTTTCTCATTTCCTCTTCTTCTTTTCTCTTAATTTTTGTACCCCTGATTAGGAAATTTTGTGTAATTTGTAGAAATAATCAAGAGTATACAAAGGAACTATTTGCTGTTGGTAGCTGAGGCTACTTCCTGAGGTGCACTCCGGCTGTTTACACACATGTGAAAAACACGTGGATTTGAGGGTAGTCTTGTTTGCGGGTAATTTTTTTTCGAAAATGCCGCGTAGGGTGTTGTTTTTCTGGTGTCGGCAGACGAGATAGGTAACATAGAACGTGTCTGACTGCGTTATTCGGCATCAATTTTGTAAACTGATTTTTAATGATTTTTTCCCCTCTATAGTAATATATAGTGAAAATAATTACCGGTGTGATACCTTGAAGGAAGTCGTGAATTTCAGAATTTCCAGTTTTTCTCAGTCCTTTCCCTTTTCATTGGCTCAAAATCAGCACTGGATATCAAAACAAGAGGTTTGAAAAACAAAACGGTGTTTTAATAGGTCATTCAAGAAACATGACGCAATACACAATGCGAAATTTCAATTACATCTAAATACGTATCAACAACGTATTTTTTGTCTTATACAGCTAGAAAATCGTAAATATTTGTATAAACACACCATCTTCATAGCATACACCGGCGGTTTTAACACTTAACACATCCAAAAGACGTATCAAAATTTCACATCGATTTTACAATACGCATATTGCACAATAACCCCACCCCCCTCCTCCTGCCTTGCGCAACTGTTAGATGGACTTTCCTTGACATTCATAAGCATCATACATAACTCTATGACTTCTTGATTCAATGTTCTTATTGTAAATTAACCCAATTAAGAGATTTTGTATTTCTGCGTAGAGTTTAGAAATTTTATTTTATTTTTAATTTTATGTCATAAAGAGAAATTCAGATAATTCATGGTAAATGCCCGTCAAGGTCACTCATATGAACATCAAAATGTCTCCTTAACACAGAAGATATCAAATTATTCGTTTTAAGGGCCCAACACGCGAGGTAATATTTCTGGCACGATTTACGACAGTCCCCTCCGTAGCAGGATATCAAGGCTCTGACGACGTAGGCCATAATTCTATTGCCGGCTTCTAAAGCGTTGACCAAAAATTTGTGTTCTGTCCTGCATATCAAGTTTGTCACTAGATATTTTTACCGTTTTGAGCATTTTGAACACTTGCAATTCAACGTCACTATACCGAGCGCCCTTGATATTTGACCTACATCTTCTTTAGAACCAAAATTTAGGAAATGTTTTAGCTTAAATTTTTTGTAATGAACAGTTACATGGATGATTCTGTATGATTTGTGTACACGTTTAAAAACGTCATATTATCCAGTCAGACTTTAGTCTTATTTATTTGTTTTAATCAGTATTTAGTCTTCTTAATGTGTTACCCCTGCTTTGAAGAAAGGCTAAATATGCACATCCACTGCCAGATTAGGGGGCCATTATCTGAAACACTAATCACCCGTGAGTATCAACTTGGTTTAATCTGTTAAGCGTAATTAATGGGCTCTTCTAGGATACCAAATTGACCAGATGCAGATTCCATTATAGTACCGAAAATTGAAGATTTTCACAAAACCAAAGATCTCACTCATAAGAAATTTGAAATAATTAGCAATTTAAAAAAATGTATAAATAAATTTAGGATTAATAAGTGATTGAAATAGCAAATTTCATCATTCTTCTTTCCAATGAAACCATTTTTGCGGAAATATCTTGATTTTATACAAAGTTATTTCAATTTAAAAAGTACCACACGCGCCTCATATTTCACTGATGAAACAGGCAGAAATCACGATAGTCCCCAGGGGAAGTAAATCACCAGTTACGTCAGTTTATCTTGCTCCGATCGCTGTGTGCATGGGGTATACTATTGATGAATGAAACGGGCACCTGCTGTGCAAATTTGACATTTTTTGATGAAGATTTAGTTGTCTTCAAGGTATCACACCGGTAATTGTCCAATCAAAATGAACTTAGTCAATTGTAGTTCCATATATTTAAAGAAATATTTTTTTTCCTTGCGCTATTTTTCTCATTTCCTCTTCTTCTTTTCTCTTAATTTTTGTACCCCTGATTAGGAAATTTTGTGTAATTTGTAGAAATAATCAAGTGTATACAAAGGAACTATTTGCTGTTGGTAGCTGAGGCTACTTCCTGAGGTGCACTCCGGCTGTTTACACACATGTGAAAAACACGTGGATTTGAGGGTAGTCTTGTTTGCGGGTAATTTTTTTTCGAAAATGCCGCGTAGGGTGTTGTTTTTCTGGTGTCGGCAGACGAGATAGGTAACATAGAACGTGTCTGACTGCGTTATTCGGCATCAATTTTGTAAACTGATTTTTAATGATTTTTTCCCCTCTATAGTAATATATAGTGAAAATAATTACCGGTGTGATATCTGTAGTGTAGCATGTAAAAATTCAACAAAGTCCCATAACTCCTGTAATGTACATCCACAATGTGTTTCTGTAGTGTAGCATGTAAAAATTCAACAAAGTCCCATAACTCCTGTACAATTTGTCAAATCAAAATGGTGGCACAATATGATCAACTACAATGGTGACTAACAATTTGAACAAAATCCACTGAGCGGTTTTGGAGGAATTGCATCCACAAAGTCAAGTGTGATGGACAGACACTAGTATTTACATGTCGCCTTCCTCATCGCGGCGGGGAACAAAAATATAAAAGCTCCAACTTAAAAAGTTCTAGAGAATTTGAATAGGTTAGGTTTTCTAAAAGTAGGTCAAAATCCAAGGTAATGGTCACATGGTTAAAAAATATGGTGCCATATGCTATAAAGGATCTTGCGAAAAGGTGAAGTTAATGAACAGTGATCAATCTCATAACTCCCATAAAGAACAGAGAATTAAGAGTAGGGCAAATACAGACCTCTGGACATACCATCTTGTCACATGGAATGCACATAGGAACAAGAAATGTTTATAAAAGATGTATGCCCCCCATGGTGCAAAATTGAAAAGGGTTATACACAAGCATCATTTAATTGATAGTACATGCAGTGCCAAACCATTTCAAAATATTGAGTAAACAATATCTTCCTATGTTCAGAGTGGATTGAACATGTGACCTAAAAATCAATAGGTGTCATCTACTCTTATGCTATACCAGTGTTCCAAGTTTGATGTCTGTCAAGCAAAGGATTTTCCAGATATTGAGCGGACAGTATATTCCTATGTTCAGTTTGACCTTTGACCTCATAATCAATAGGGGTCATCTTCTCCTGAAGATGTACCAGTGTACCAAGTTTGATATCTGTCAAGCAAAGGATTCTCAATATACTGAGTGGGCAGTATATTCTTATATCCAGTTTGACCCTTGACCTTTGACCATGTGACCTCAAAATCATCTTCTCCTGAAGATGTACCAGTGTACCAAGTTTGATGTCTGTTAAGCAAAGGGTTCTCCAGATATTGAGCAGACAATATATTCCTATGTCCAGTTTGACCTTTGACCATGTGACCTAAAAATCAATAGGGGTCATCTTCTTCTGAAGATGTACCAGTGTATCAAGTTTGATATTTGTCAAGCAAAGGGTTGTCAAGATATTGAGTAAACAGTATATTCCTATGTCCAGTTTGACCCTTGACTTTTGACCATCACTCTAATACATAAACATTAAAGTGGAAAATGATAGTGATAGAGTACCTTAGATATGTATGATATCTTAGATGCATTTGAAAACTCAAATTTCATATTGTAACGTACAACTGTGATGTCATAGTTACATTTGTGTACACATGGCAACAGACTCTGATGATGTCAATCCACATATGAGGTTCATTTGCGGTTACGGAAATAGCTGAGAAGTTACGATTGACATATTAATAGGACTAATAATGGCTCTGTCGTTCTTAAGATTTTAAAAGATTTTCCCTACATATCCCCATGTAAAACTTTGATCCCCTATTGTGATTGATTGATTGAATATTGTTTAACGTCCCTCTCGAGAATATTTCACTCATATGGAGACGTCACCATTGCCGGTGAAGGGCTGCAAAATTTAGGTCTATGCTCGGTGCTTATGGCCATTGAGCAGGGAGGGATCTTTATCGTGTCACACCTGCTGTGACACAGGACCTCGGTTTTTGCGGTCTCATCCGAAAGACCACCCCATTTAGTCGACTCTTACGACAAGCAAGGGGGTATTGAGGACCTATTCTAACCCGGACCCCCACGGGATGCCCCCTATTGTGGCCCCACCCTACCCCCTGTGGTCATGATTTGAACAAACTTAAACCTACTTTGTGTCCCAAAGCTTTCATATAAATTTTTACTTTTCTGGCCCAGTGGTTCTTAAGAACATGATTTTTAATTGATCCCACCCTATATTTTCCTTTTCTGATTATCTCCCCTTTGGAGACAGCATGGCCCTTCATTTGAACAGATTTTAATCCCCTTCATCCAAGGATGATTTTTGTCATGTTTGATTGAAATTGGTTTAGTGGGTCTTTTGAAGATTTTTAAAAGATGCCATAAAACTTTCACTAATTATTTTAAATATTTCCACTTCACAAAGGGGATGGCACTTCATTTGAAAAAAGTTGAATCTTCTCTACCCATGCATGCTTTTTTGGCAAGTTTGGTTAACATTAGCCTTGTGGTTCTGGAGAAAAAGTCAGATGGATGCCAGACAAAAGTTGATCAGAAATTAACTTTCAATACAGATGAGGCTAATGGGGGTAGTTTCCATTATCTAAAAATAGTGCAATTTTTTCATAGGAAAAAATAGATCAAGATGTTTAATTTTACAAGAACTTGAGATAATTTTCTGACAGTGCATGAAAATTCAAACTTGGAGGACCTTGTGTACTTACTTGATTTTGTCTGTTAACCCCAATGTCTGCCTCATGTAGTCTTTCCACAAGTCATGCATCGGAAGATATGTCTCAAATCTATATGGAAAATGTAAAATGTCTTAAACTTTAGCACCATTAGTCTTAAATTAACTGCGACCTCATCAAATACCAAAACTACATCTTGAGTTTCAATTTTGTATACATGTATATCCATTAGTAATAAGACTCAAACATTTTTTAGCTAAAAACAAAATAATGAAATTTTTTACTTTTGCCCTTCCTTTGGTGCATCAAACAAACTGAGCTTTCTGCGTTCTCTAGACGTGAGACCCTTTCTTTTTGACACTGGAGGTGACGTTTTCTTACGACGCTTGTTTTCTAAATTTTGTTTGAAGTACTCCAGGTTTTCTAGTTCCCCTTTGCGTAATCTTTTTGCTGGAAGAGTGGCTTTCATAAAGTTGTTGACAAAATCATCCTCCACTGTCTACAAAATTGAAAATTACATGATCTGCATAACATTTCAATTCATTAAGTATTTTTGCCTGTTACAATAGGAGGTCATTTCTTGCTGCAACGACTCTAACACCGACGAATAAAGCATCACTTGAATTAGGTTGCCGCCTCGTCATTCGATTTCTTTGCGCATGATGTCAGCACATAAACACACAAAAATTCCATCTTTTAAACAGCGATAGCATTGTATTAATCATGATTAATCTATTTGTAAAATAATCATCCGATAACTGAATCCTCGCGTCTTGGAAGATAGATTCGCGAAATAAAGTTGTAAGAGATAGGTAAAGCAGCGACACCAGCTGGTGTCGCTGAATTCCCACTTTTCAATATGGAGTCTGCTCTGACTCTCCCCCACACGTCACAATATAAAAGCGGGGGTAAGAGTCAGAGGAATCTCGGATTACTAGCTTATATGTAAACAACAAGAGGCCCAAGGGCCACATCGCTCACCTGAGTCACCTTCGCTCATATTTAAAGATTTCCCTTAGATATATTTGTATGCAAAACTTTGATCCCCCTTTGTGACCCCATCCTACCCCTGGGGGCCATGATTTTAACAAACTGAAATCTGACATATGTCAGAAAGCTTTCATGTAAATATCAGCTTTTCTGGCTTAGTGATTCCTGAGAATATTTTTAAAGATTTATCCTATATATTAGTATGTAAAACTTTGATCCCCTATTGTGGCCCCATCCAACCCCCGGGGGCCATGATTTGAACAAACTTGAATCTGCACTATGTCAGGAAGCTTTCATGTAAATTTCAGCTTTTCTGGCCCAGTGGTTCTTGAGAATAAGATTTTTAAAGATTTATTCTATATATTAGTATGTATAACTTTGATCTCCTATTGTGGTCCCATCCAACCCCAGAGGGGCCATGATTTGAACAAACTTGAATCTGCACTATGTCAGGAAGCTTTCATGTACATTTCAGTTTTTCTGACCCAGTGGTTCTTGAGAAGATTTTTAAATGACCCCACCCTATTTTTGCATTTTTGTGATTATCTCCCCTTTGAAAGGGACATGGCCCTTAATTTGAACAAACTTGATAGCCCTTCACCCAAGGATGCTTTGTGCCAAGTTTGGTTGAAATTGGCCCAGCGGTTTTTGAGAAGAAGTAGAAAATGTGAAAAGTTTACGACGCCGACAGACAACGGACAAATTTTGATCAGAAAAGCTAACTTGAGCCCTTGGCTCAGGTGAGCTAAAAACAGGACACGAGCCTTGTTTACAAATACAAATATTTATTGGCACAAACACATTTACAATAATTGGCAACGGCCCATTGGACATCACTACATAACGTTAACACAATTTTTATGTAGTCGAAAGTAATTGACTTCTGTATTCAAAACAGTCTCTAATAAATTTCACAGTAATTTTTAAGACTTTATGTATATCACTGTTAAAATATATTTGTAACATGTATCATGTCCAGAGTAATATTTTTCTGTGTTATATTATAAATGTTTCTAAGGTAGGTGTTTCTTAGCTTAGAATAAGATTTACATTGAAAAAGAAAATGAATTTCATCCTCGATCACACCAGTATTGCTAGCATTACATTATCTTTCATTCATTGATGTGGAATTATATCTACCACTTTCTATTGCAAGTTTATGTGCACTTAATCTAATTCTACTAAAAGAGGATACGTATCAAAGAATTGTGAGCTCTCTATCTTCCATGTACCTCGTCAACTGACATTCAATTTTTTTATGACCAATAGAAATACCTTAGTGAAGCATTTTAAACAATAAAAATGGCAAATAAACTTTGAATATTTTCAGCTCAAATTGTGCCCATGTCCTTTTAAATTAGCTGCAGAACTGTAGCTCTCCGAAAAAAATTATGTTGACAGACCGGAGAGCTACAGTGCCACTCATAGTAAAAACTGTATATTTATTGCGCACGAAAAGCTGCGCTCGGTTCTAGGTTTATTTCTCCAACTTCTTACACAATCTACCCAAAAGCACGAAATGAAAAATTCCTCAGACATTTATCAACTACTCTTGTCCCTTTACAAACCTTACAAATGTTTTAAATGGCTCTGATCAGTCTCGGAAAGTCATACGTTCGAAATCTTCGCCTATCTACAGCCATGTTTACTTGTAAGTGAGATCTCGTAAACATTTGTAAGGTTAGTAAAGGGACGAGAGTAGTTGATAAATGTCTGAGGAATTTTTTCATTTCATGCTTTTGGGTAGATTGTGTACGAAGTTGGAGAAATAAACCTAGAACCGAGCGCAGCTTTTCGTGCGAAATAAATATACAGTTTTTACTATGAGTGGCACTGTAGCTCTCCGGTCTGTCAACATAATTTTTTTCGGAGAGCTACAGTTCTGCAGCTACTTTTAAATATATATATGTATATAAATAATAAAATTTCTTTTTAAATTAAAAATATTCTTACACACAGTAATGCAAAATGAAAAAAAATTGGGTATTTCGATAGGTTAGAGAGGGTATTTCGGTGTTTTCTGAGGGTATTTTGGTAATCCTATGCACATGTACCGGGACAGAGGAATCTCGGATTAACCACCCCATTATCAGCTAGTAATAACAAATAAACAAACTAGTTTCATTCCAACAAATTTACTGGTTCTTGTGAATATTCATATTAATTTCAAATTACCTTCAATCCAAAAGTGTTAGCTTCTTGGCATATTTCATGATTTAATGGCGAGTACATCATATTTACTGTTTACTATTTTTTGCACTCGGCACACCTCGGGCGATTACATCTAAGGTTAAAGTAATTAACCGAGGTAAACCGAGGGACTAGTTTAGAACTCTTCAAGAAAAGAAGACGTGTAGAGTAGGGGACAGGTTAAAATGAGGTACAGATTCTGACTGGAAAATGATTTGTAGACGGGCATTATACGTAATTGGACAAGGTATTGCATTTATTATTTGCTCTTGGGGTTATTGTTGTCACTTAATTGAAAAAGTATAAAGCATTTTCTCTATAAGTATATTTCATTTCCCCAAGTAGAGTCTACTGAACAGTACTTGGGTATTAATACTATTATCAGATTATAACATTTTAAAAAGTATTCAGTCCTGGAAATCCTGAGCTGAACCGATATGTTAGTTGTTAAATGTACACTCACAGTACAGTGCAGTCTCAGATATCACACGTTGCTAGTTGTTTTTACCTGAGGCGGATCCAGGAATTGATGGGGGTGTGCAACGTCATGAGACAGGGAGTCTAGCCGTATGAGGGACACCTCAAGACCCCTTGTGTTTCCAGGCCCTGAACGTTTCCTAGGAGCAACCCCCCAACCCCCCCCCCCCCCCCAACCCCCGAAGCTCCTGGATTTTATAGGGCTTGGAATGTGTCTTCTTTGTGGTTGTTTTTACTGTTTTCTGTCATTTTTTATGAAATGAAATTAGTAAAATGAATCAAATTTTAAAGGATTTTTTCGAATAAAATTTAAGTTCTCTCAATAAAAGTAACAATAAATCAAAATATCTTGTAATTCATTTCTCCGAGAGTAGAAAATCATTGCCTCTTTTTATTGTTCATTTATTATTATTATTATTTTCTAAACAAGAGACCATGATTTACCTTAACTAGAGGGGAAAGGGGAGTTGGGGCATACACCAGATGTACCTTCCCTCCCCTTAAATCTTGTTTGTTTACCAAATATGCTGATCGCTAATTGACAGATGAAATTTTTTTATCATAGATATTCATCTGTGATTAATTATCATTCATGCACCTGTATTAAAGCACTCCACCTAGAATATTTCTTTATGAAAGAATAGTTATAGTGGATGGCTTTATATTTGTATGGAAAGTTATGAAAGAATTTTCACAGACTTTTACTTTTTTGCTAAAATTGAAAATGCAAACATGTCATGAAAGTTTCTTATGTTTTCATCCTTATTCCTACACTCTGACCCACACCTACATGATTTATAGAAATGTTTCCAACAGGATCAGACTTTGATTTTATACTATTCATGCAAGCAATTCTCCAGTGAGAATATGGACATTATGTCGTCAATTTTGTGACATTTCATGCATAAAATTCCTTGTGAAACTTGAGACAAACTGAAGTCGTTAATACAGGTGCTCAACCAGCTGAGCTATCTGGCCATCAGCAATCAAACCCAGCTGACAGCTACATGCATTCCTCCCTTCTTAAATGTCTTCACACTTGAAGACATCAACCCAGGATCTTTATCCCCTCGTGGGTATTTTCACCTGTCAGTTCCAGAGGCTGGTCTTCAGCACCAAATGTAACAGGAAAGGAGAAAATGCAATGGACCAGACCAGGACTCGAACCCAGGCCTCCTGAATCAGGTGCTCTACCATCTGAGCTATCTGGCCACTGGCTATCGAACCCAGCGGACTGTTACATTCCTCCCTCCTTAAATGTATTCACCCCTTGAAGACATCAACCCAGGATTTTTATACCCTGGCAGGCATTTTGGCCTGTTAGTTCCAGAATCCTGGTCATGGCACCAAATGTAACAGGAAACGGACCATACTGGGTTCGAATCCTGGTCTGGTCTGTTGGATTTTCTCCTTTCCTGTTACACATGTAAACTTTTAGGCAAGCCTTACTAAGGCCCATTCAAGCAAGCAGTAATTTGTTCCTACACTGAACTCGTCAGGCAGGATTTTTTCAGCACCATTTTATATGACTTTCATTTAGGTGTTTGATTCATAGATAAACTTAGACAATGATACTTTGTATTTGTAATTATGAGGAGAATTACTACCCCAATCCAGAGTTTTTGAAATCCACCAGTAAATATTTCCTAAATCCGTTGATTCTTTTGTATATCATAAGTCTGAAGGGCCGGTAATGTGTAAACGATCAATTCGGAACTTTAACCTCTTTACATGCTTGATTTTTAAATGAGTTGTGAAATGGACTAAATGAATTTAAGCTGCTTTCTGATTTGGGATAGAGTACCAAACATCAAAAACAAATGAATAGACATTGCAAGTGTGAAATTAGATGCTTTTCTTCTCATATTTTTAGTCCCCTACCGACGAAGTTGAAGGGGACTTTAGGTTTGCGCTCCGTCAGTCTGTCTGTCCAGCTTTCTACACTTTTTTCTCTGTTCTTGCAGATATTTATTTGATATATGGTATGTTGCTTTGCCATAACAAGTTACAGATCAAGTTCGAATTTCGTCTCGGTCCTTTGATTTTTCACTTAGTTATGGCCCTTGGACTTAGAAAAAAGCATGAATTATCAGTTTTCCGGACTTTTTTTGTTTGTGCTTGCAGATATTCATCTGATATTTGGTACATTGCTTTGTCATAACAAGTTACAGATCAAGTTTGAATTGTGTCTTGGTCCGTTGATTTTTCATTAAGTTATGTTCCTTGGACTTAGAAAAATAGCATGAATTGTTTAGTTTACATCCAAGTTTTTTATCTCTGTAGATAAGAGTACTACACTCATTAAAATTTCTAGCATAGTGATACAACAATATACATAAATTGTAAAGAAAACAAGCCAAACTGTCTAATTGAAGCAATTACCTGTACCCTGTCAACACCTCCCTCCAATTAGGTGGTGTGTGATGAAAAGTCCTTTAGATAGCACATGCCGATCAAGGCATTGTATTGCCAATTTTCGCACATAAGATCTTTATTGCGTGTAGTGTTGAATTTTGTAAATAAATCTGTAGCATATCGTTTTATAGTCTTGATCAATACCCTAATAGTGTTAATAAATTAAACATCATGCCGTAATGATATTTTTTAAACTGCTACACATATCAGTTGTACTGATTCGTAAATTGATATCGGCTTATTCAAATCTAAAGAGTGTAGATTATACTTCTAGATTCTGGATTTTATACTGTTGATTGGCGTGAAATATACATGTATGTTCATGCACATGTATATGTAGTAAGTTTTTAATGTTTAGAATGTCACGCATGTAGAATGTACCTGTGTACGATTGATTCTTGTTACGATGTTGTAGAGCTTTATTGCTTTCGAATTTTTAAACTCTGGGTAGAAATGAGAAAATTACCATTTTAAGGAAAATGACAATTAAATTCTGTATGTACCTGTAATGTTTGTTTCACCCGAGTTTTGTTCCGTTATCATGAAAATAATAGGTGCGCGTGACTAGATCAAAGCAGTAGTAGGTCTTGATATTACGAGCTTAAATGATTTTGTTCTCCCGATATTGTCTTGGATAATTATAGAATAAGAAATATAAACTCTGGCAGATTGAATTTTGGTTAAAGAATGTTGTCAACTGACATGATAATCACGAAATTCTTATATCAACTTTGGACGATGAAGATTGTTTTAACAGACCGCCGAACCCGTGAATCGTGACACATGGAAATTACCGGCCTCTTTAAGAAGTAAAAGTGTGATGAAATGTTTGAAGTGTAAATGATTATGTTAGTTACTAATGATTTATTTACTTATAGTTACATAAAGTGCTTCATTATTTGTTTTAGTGCATACGGTACACAGTTTTGTATATTTATTTGTAGGGATCATATGTATGTACAATGTAAGCACAGGCAAATACTCTGAACACGTACATTAAATTTTAGTGCTTTGAAATACATGTAAATGTTAACATTATCACAATTTATTTACTAATGCAAATGGTTAAATCCAATGATAGAATATGTTTAATTCACTATGCATCAATAAAGTAGGCACATATCGGTTACTTATGCAAAGCTAGAAAATATGCGATTCAATTATCCGGACGCTTCATTTATCCTGATGATTTTGCTGGGAACCAAAGTGTCTGGATTAACGAGGCTCCACTGTAGCTAAATTATTCATGATCACCTACATGTCACAGTTTATTGACTTGGTTAAAGACCTAAACCTAATTATAAATTTTTCTTTTTTCCTGGTCTAGTCTTTACTCGAATAGTAGTTGATTTCCAACCATTCCTATCCTGGTTCCCCAATATTCCCTTTTACCATAACCTATATACATAATGAACTTTGAATATTGTTATGGTACAGTAATTTTTGCAACTGGTAGGGGACTATGTATTGCCATTCAATACTCTCAGAATGCTTGTTCCGGATCATATTCAATCATAAGGAAATATGGATGGAAGCCACTAATTATACAACTTTTGTTACATTAATTAGTCCTGTGGACAGATGCATCACTGAGATTTAATAGAATTCAGCATGCAGGCCATTTTGGGTTGGGGTCCCATTGCTGTTCACACAAATGTGCACACCTTTGCCGCCCTTGGAGAACAAGTTTGCTTATTCAATAAGGCATTTGAAGCCACATGGATGGCATTCAAATGGTGTGAATTTACTAATACCGCTGTCATGATTAATTTGTTTTGAAGTTTCATTGGTATCAAGTTTTATACTCCTCCTAGGCACTTGATCCCACCTCTTGTGTGTTCAGGGGTATGTGTTTGCCCAACTATCTATTTTGTATTGCTTATAGGAGTTTTGAGATTGATCACTGTTCATTATCTTCACCTTTCATTTTGTTTATTTGTTATTTTTTCCCCATTCAATTAATTAAATTACTGACCAGTAAATATTTGTTCAGACCAGTAATTAATTTCATCAATTCACTGGTCCTCTTGACCAGTGAAATTATTTTATTTCAAAAATTCTGCCAATCAGCACATGATTAATTGAAATTTTTACAAGTCACTTCAAAACATGATGTTTATTGGTATCAAACTACAATAGGACCTCACTCACGCGGGATCTGTAGTGTTATTTGCAGACCATAGTCCATAACATTATCTATCATTTTTGTTCTCTTTTTTCAAATATATGGAAATATGTCTTGTGATTTCTTTCCCCTCTTGATATGTGTGCATTTGACATGTAGCAATCGTCATCATTAACAATCAACATTTAATGAGGAATTGAGCTTTCAGCAATCAACATTTAGCAACTAGGGTATTAGTTCAGGAATTCCACAGCAATTGCTTTATTTTTTACCTCACCTGAGCTGAAAGCTCAAGTGAGCTTTTCTGATCACTTTTTGTCTGTCTATCCGTCCATAAACTTTAAATATTTTTGGCTTCTTCTCCAGAACCACAGGGCTGATTTCAGCCAAACTTGTACAAGGCATGCTTGGGTAAAAAGGATTCAGGTATGTTCAAATGAAGTGCCACACCAGTGGAGGTAATTAACTATGTATGGTCCGACCTCCGACAAATTTTGTCCACCTTGAAAAACCACTATTAAAATTATCGTATGTACGTATTTATGAGGCTGTGTGATATGTAATCCATTATTTCACCTCTCTTTACCAGAATTATCTGGTTTTAAATTGGTGTATATAGATGTAGAACAGACATGGATTTGAATCAACAAGAAATGACACTCACCCTAAAAGAACAGACCATATGTTTGAACAACATTAAAAAATAAAAAAAGTTGAGATAGCAGAATAAATTGGATATGATTCATCTATGTACCAGACTCCATGAATCGAATATGATATGCATGCACAGGAGTTCCGAACAAGAATGGCAAATGTATTTATGGGTTCCTTTTTAAAATTTTCTCGCTGTTTTCTTTTACATGCAAACTTTTTACGCATGTGATTAAGGTAAAGTTAATAACTTTTAAAACTAATTCAACTGCATTAAAGTAATTCTGTATGCTTTGAAGAAAAATATCAGGTGAATAAGAATTAGTAAAAAAAATTTATGGCATCTTTTGAAGTCTTTTCTAGAACCACTGTCATTTTAATCAAACTTGGCACAAATCATCGTTAGATAAAGGGGTTTGTTGAAATTGAGTGTTATGCTCCCTAAAAGGGAAATAATCAAGAAAATGTAAAAAATAAGGTGGGGTCATTTAAAAATCTTCTTCTCAAGAAGCACAGGGCCAGATGTGAAAGCTTCCTGACATAAAGTTGATTAAAGTTTGTTCAAATGATAATGGCCCTAGGGGACACCGTGGGGCCACAACCGGGGATAAAAATTTTGTCATTGGTGTCATATAGGAAAAATCATCTCAGAGCCATGATTAGTTGTATTATAAAATAAGCAAACATCCCCAGGTAGTGCAGATTCAAGTTTGTTCAAATTATGGCCTCCAGAACTTAGGATGGGATCAAAGTAAGTAAGAAAAATCTTCATCTCGAAAACAGCATCAGGGCCATGATTAGTCATATTAATATGCAAACATCGTTTTACCAGTCTGATTAAAATAAACCTGCACTAGCTCTTTTTTGTTTTGATTGTTGCATGAATCATGGCAATCAGAATAAAGAAGAGCTACATATGTAGTGAAGATTTGATTTTAATAAGACTGAAGTTTTATACAAGAATTTATAGGGAAACATCTTTAAAAATCTTCATCTCAACAACAGCAGTTAGGGCCGGTGATTTGTCATATTGATATGCAAGCATGTACAGGTAGATCAGATTCAACTTAGTTCACATCAGGGGTTACAGGGTGGGGCCACAATAAGATATATCAAAGTTTTTTTTATTGTAATAACTTAGTCCTCTTCGTGCTTGTCAGCACATAAGGCCGTCACCAGAGACTTCCATGTTGGTCTGTCAGCACATAAGGCCGTCACCAGAGACTTCCATGTTGGTCTGTCAGCACATAAGGCCGTCACCAGAGACTTCCATGTTGGTCTGTCTTTTGCCCATTTCTGGACCTGTCCCCAACTCCAGTTGTTATCTTTCATTTCTTTCTCCACCGATCTTCTCCAGGTCTCTCTTGGTCTTCCTCTCTTTCTCTTGCCAGTTGGTGACCATTTCAAAGCAACCCTTGGGATGGAATTTGGGTACATTCTGCATACATGTCCTATCCACAGCCATTTTCTCTTTCTGATCGTCTGGGATAGAGGAGTGGTGTTTGTCCTTTTGTACAGTTCGTCATTTGAGATGGTGTTAGGCCAGAAGATGCGCAATATTCTGCGGAGACATCGGGTCTGAAATACATCCAGCTTGTTGGAAATAGACTTGGTTACTTTCCAAGATTCAGCACCATATAGTAGGACCCCAAGCACGTTGCTCTTGAAGATCTTAATTTTGGTGTTGGTGTAATAAACAGGAAATTAATTAAGACAAATTCTTTTCAAGAATAGCAGGGCCATGCTAAATCATATTAAAATGCAAATGTTCCCAAGTTGTGAGGATTCAAGTTTTTAGGTCACCTGAGTAAACTCGGGTAACCTATTGCAATTGGTTGTTGTCCGTCGTCGTGCGTTAACAATTGAACATTTTTTAACTTCTTCCTGATAACTATAACATTTGAATTCTTTTCAGATTTGATATGAAGCATTCTTGGGACAAGGGGGACACAAAATGAAAATATCAGGATTCCTGCACCCCCAGGGCCTTAGGGGCAGGGCAAAAACTGCCCAAAATTGACCAATTTTCCAAATTCTTCTCTAGAATTGCACATTTGTAAGAAAAACTAAATGCATAATGATGTACAACAGGAATGCCTCTACCAAAATTGTAAATTTGATGATCCCAGGGGTAGGGGTTTTGACCCCAGGGTGGGGCAAAACTTAGTATATAGTGTTTATGTGTAAAACACTTAAATAACATCTTTATAGTGCTATTGATACTAAATTGAAACTAAATAGATATATTTAGAAAGAGCAGGTAGTCTTTTACCAAAATTATAAATTTGATGATCCCTGGAGGGGTAGGGGTTTTTGTATTAGGGTGGGACCAAAAGTGGTCAGTTATTAAGTGTGTGAACAATAGAATTTTTTAGCTTCTTGATAACTACCATTCAAATTCTTTTCAAATTTAGAATGAATCGTCTTTGGAATAAGGGGGACATAAATTGTAAATTTCAGGATTCCTGCAGCCTTAGGGGCAGAGCAAAAAAATGTCCAAAATTGACCATTTTTCAAAAGTCTTCTTCTCTAGAACCACACATGTTTAAGAAAAACTAAATGCATAATGACGTAGAGCAGGAAGGCCTCTACCAAAAGTGTAATTTTTTTTTACCCCAGGGTGACGCCAAACTTAGTATATAATATTTATGTGTTAAACATTTAATTCACATCTTCTTTAGTGCTATTGATACTAAATCGAAACTAAATGAATATTTAGAAGGAGTAGGTTGTCCTTTACCAAAATATCTCCTAAACTGCTTAAGGTAGAGCTTAAATATCATATTTTGTATATAGATTTATTTTGGAAGACCTTTCATTTCCTTCTATGACCCTTTGGGGCTAGGGTGGGGTCAAAATTGTTCATGGGAATAAAGACTAAAAAAAACTGTTAACAATCACAACAGCATGACCTTGCTATGGTGACTCAGGCAAGTAATGTAGCCCATGGGCCTCTTATTGTTATTTAGATGACCATATTTGGGAATAGATGTGTAGATTATTTCTATTATAGGGGTACATAGACACCATATAAGCTTCCGGTCATTGTCCTAGAATAGACCCTCTTGGGCCCCCCAAATCCCATGCATTGTTTTACTCACGCACCCACCCTACCTACGATCTTATCCATGTTCCCCACGCCTGTGAAAAGTTTGATTCGATTTATACAAGCGTAAGCTGCAAATATTAATTTACTGAATCAATTAGCAAAATTGAATTGACTAATTACGGTAGGTATTTTGAGTTAGCAAAAAGCTGCCGGAAACTGGAAAATATTAAACACACCAGAAAACTTTCATCTGAATATAGATTGTGAAAATCCAAGTGAGTCATCCTTAACATTTTTGATACTTGAACAGGTAAATTTTTGTTCACTCAACCAACACTTCAAAGATTTTCAACATCGGGTCGTGTGGCCAACTCCTTTGACGAAAGCATTCTCAAAATCCTGGTGTGTCCGGTCTCCAGAAAACCTTTAAGGTATTGTTTACTAACACTTTTTGTTGTATGACGCTAAAATGGTTGAAAATTAAAAGTGAAAATGTGTAATGATAATGCATGTATATACCTATTCAGTTACTTGCAAAGGTGTTCGTATTCGTGGTGTCATCTTCACAAGTCAGATGTTTTCAATCCGAGCGGACCGAAAACGCTTGGCGAAAGAAGTTGTCTAGATTTTTTTACTTTGTTAAAAATGATCTTTTCCTTCCATAGATATGACAGAGAGAAAAATGAGTTGATATGTGACGGGAGTGGAATCGCCTACCCAATCGTCGGTGGAATACCCAATCTTGTACCACAAGATGCCAGGATCATCAAAGATGAACTAAAAGACAATGTAAAATCCCCCAAAACACAAAACTAATGCAGTTTAGTAAAATACGGACTTAATGGACGGTTTCCTGCATTCTTAAACAATGTACGGTTTCTTACAAATATTAAATATATTCATTGTGGAGACTTAAAATGTCAATAAAAAGGATTAATTTCATATATACATGTAGTTTAAACTTGTTGATAATTTTGTCATTTAAAAGTGCAAAATCGCCAGTACAATGTCCGTAATTATACTGAAGAATCGCCAGTACAATGTCCGTAATTATACTGAAGAATCGCCAGAACAATGTCCGTAATTATACTGAAGAATTGCACAATACTGAGTGTACAGAGTGTTGTTGTAAAGTTGAAGACAGAAAACTGGCGACAACGTTTCCGCAGAGTTTGCATATTAGTACCGTATTAGTATTTGAGTAATAAGATAAATACTTTATTTGTGTTGTAGCTTTTTATTTAAGCTCTTCACTTGTCAACTTAAAAGGGTAACTCGACATGGCAGTCGCCATGATTGATCATTTGAACAATCCAATTCGTTGGTCAAAACACACCCGTTTCGCATGTAAATGTCTACATTGTAACTGGTTGTAAAATTGGAAGAAAAAAAAGTATATGAACTGTGAACAAATGAATGTTTAGCAATAAATATATATAACTATGATATTATGAGACAGGCTCAATTTTCTTAATCCACATGTTTCAGTTTGAAAAGAAAAATACAAATATTAGGGAACTAGAGTCCAGTGACGTCAATCTCGAGTTCCGGTTCCATAATTTGCTCCCCCAGCCTTTATAATTGCAGCTCTGATAAAATCTTCGTTCAGTTCTGATTTCTCATTAATCATGAGCTCAACAGCATAACTCTGAAATGAATAAATCATATATATATATATATAGAGAGAGAGAGAGAGAGAAGCACCCGAGTTCCAACACATCAGGTTCCTATCAGTGTCGGATCCCCAACGGGAATACAAAGTCAAATACAAGAATTATTCGCAGCACTAAAAATGAATGACCAACGACACGAAAAATTAGATTGTCAAATTTTAGGAATTATCTATCTGTCCCTTCCTCAGGACAAACGGAAAGGTTCATATGAGATCGCTAAAATGCTCACTAGCACTAATGTACATTTAATTAATTTATATTGCAAATTACATGTTTATTGCCAATCTTTTTTTCTTTTCTTTGCAACATATATACGCTTGCAGTTTTAGTTCAAGTGTTTTTTATTGTTTTTAATTTTTTTTTGTTTTATCTTAAGCCATCAAATATGTAAACCTTTCGTTTGTCCCAAGGGACAGCTAGATCGCTCCTAATCTCGGCTGGACGTACATTTGGATTGACGCCTTCGGTGAAGGCACCAGCCCAAATATCCTGCCGAGCCCAGTCCAAATATCCAGTGGAAATTATGTCGTCCTAAAAATTTTAACAATCTGTTTGTGTCGTTGGTCATTTTGTGCTCTGTGTGTGTATGTAAACCCATTTCCCATACTTGTATAGTTACTCTTGTTTAAAATTATAAAACAACACCAGCAACATTTTCATTGGCTTTGACTTACTCGTATAACTTCTTTAACTGATGACTTGTCAGGACCCATTCTTGCTCGTTTGAATCCGGATACATTTTTACCTAACCACACAATCAAGGCAAACTTAGTCCTTTTGCTGAGTTCATCGCCTGCTATAACACGTAAAAATCCATAGACCCGATCGTCATCTATCAACAGATTCAAATACTGTAGTGGTCTAACATGCTAAGCTTACATTCAACACTGCAGCTCTATTTATAAAGAAAACACAGACAGAAATGTTTTTTTAAAAGTACACGTACCAGGATCATGACCAAATGGATATTTACATAAGTTTAAATTGATTTAAAAATACATAAATGCGATTTAACAGACTTTTCAGAGATATTTTGATTTTTGATTTTATTATTATTTTTTTTATTTTTTTTTTTTTTGGTCAATCTATTTTAGTATGTTTCACTTACCACTAAAGTTGGACGCGAAATCATCAAAACTACAACCTGTAGAGTTTAACACAATATTTGATCCATCATATTTCATCACAGCCCTGAATAAAAATAAATATGAATTAAAATTCGTTTTTATGCATAGATTTTAAACAAAGGATTCAAACAGTCATACCTACACTACGGTGTCCTGTAAGATTAATCACTTAGTCATCGGTTCATTGCGAATTTCAAATGTGATCATTTTTAATACAGGTAAAATATTTCAATGGTGTCAGAGAGGTGATTGTTTCCACTCACCAGTTGGTGTCATTGCCGTCATTTCGGACCTCTTCGTAAGCATCTCGAATTGCCTGTTTGTCAATTTTGGCCATCTCTCTGTTACAGAACTTTAAAACGCCGGTTTGGTGGGCGTATAAACTTGTTTACCTGTAATAAGACCAAAGAAGGAAGTGAATGAGGTGAACATTTCAAGGGGTGATCTCAGAGTACAATAGCAAGGAAGTTACATGATACTGCTGCGGTCCTATAATATGCTTCCGTACGTACATGTAGCATTTCTAAGTGGACCTGGGTATTAGCACTGAACCTCGCATGGGAGTTTGCATTTGATTTAAATTGATTTCAAGGATTTTGGTAACTGCAGAGCTGTGCCAGACTGTCCCAATATTTTTCCAGAGAGCTACACAAAAATAAATGGTTTCACTTTATTTCTTATCGGGTTTTTGAAAGAAAGAAAAACAGTGATCGTCATCAGAGAAGCCAATGTTCAATTTTACTTTATAGAATTACAATGCAGACAATATCTGAGGAAAGAATCGGGGTGATTAATCTTAATTACCTAAATGAATTAATTACCTGGAGCTTGAACTTAATTTCAATATGAACAGTATACGGAAGGACTTCGATATTTACAAGTAACATGTGCATCACTATATATAGTAACTAAAATATATACTTAACTGAACTAGAAAATTTAAAAATAGCGAGGGATGTAAACTACATATGCCAGTGTATGACATGCAATAATGAGCTCAGAATTTAGTTTGGATATATTTTCTAGGGCCATATGTTGCAATTATAACTCTCTTTAGAAACACCATGTACACGAAATTGATATTGAGGCGATTTTAAGCCTATATTGATATATAAGAGAATGTTTAAGTCATAAAATATGAGACAATAATGTCTACAGTGGGATCCTTTTCAGAAAATATTAAGACGCTCCCGTGCAACATTTTAAAGAATGTCTCTTTTTCATATCGTGTGCATTTGATGAATGGTCCTTTTTTTCTGTGATAAAGAATCCCCAATGTGTTGACTTCCTCATATATGCAAATGCAAATGAATTGCGTCAATGGGCGGGGACCATGAAAATCTTTATTTCTAATATAGATATAAGAAATCACGACATTTAAAAAGTTTGTTGGGTTTGTGGTGATTAACTACGCTGCCGAAAAAGTGTAGGTTGTTTTCCATTATAGGTGATCACCCTATGGAGCGCCAAATTAACATAAACTCAAATAATTGAAGATAATTCCAATGTTATTTATTACAATTTTTTTGATTGGACAAAAATAAATCTGAACAAGAGTTTATTCATCAATAAACCCGAAAATGCGATGTATTCATACACGCCTGAAAACAAATAACATAGTGCGGGGAAACTATTCAAATTTTTGCAATTGTTAATAAAGTGAATGAATTGGAATTATAAGAATCAAACAATCTTTTTGAAGAATTTATCGATGTGTAAACTCCGGACATTTTACTCACAAACTTAACATAAAAGTGCTTCGCACTTTTATTCAGTTTGTGAGTAAAATGTCCAGAGTTTACACATCGATAAATTCTTCAAAAAGAATGTTTAATCCTATAATATCTTCAATTTGGCGCTCCATATCACCCTGTGTCACTTGCAGTGTACCCAACAAAGTCGACACGCATGTAGTGATTTGTGGGTTTTAAGAGAGGAAGGATGAAAGGTGAAGATAACGAACAGTGATCAATATCAAAACTCCATTAAGGAATACAAAATAAAGAGTTGGGCAAACACGGACCCCTGGATATACCAGAGGTGAGATCAGGTACTTAATAGGAGTAAGCATCCCCTGTCGACCGGTCACACCCGCCGTGAGCCCTATATCCTGATGCCTCGCTCTTTTACCTCACGGTGAATTCTAGCTGACACGAGTTACACGGGTAACTAAAGTTGTAAATAAAATGTTCAGTTTTCCAACACTCGTGCTGAATTCACAGGGCCGTAAGTAGGGTTCTAAATCAGGGGAGGCAGGGGATTGGGGGCCGCCGATTGACTTTACGACTGAAAATGACACTTTTTAAATCCCAATTTATCATGTTTGTGTTTCATTTGTACTATGTAAAGAATCGTAATATGGTGTCAAAGACAAAGGTGCTTGTCTTCATTTTAAACATATATCCTATAATATAACATTTATATAATTTTATTTTCTTTTTTGCCAAAAAATCAGACGAGGCAGTTGCCTCGTCTGCCTCATCGGCAGTTACGGCCCTGATTCACCAGGTACATGTATCATAATACAACGTACTATAACGATTTTTTCTCTCTTAAATAACAGTCAGTTGTTGCAATAAATGTGGAAATAAGAAGAGCATCTCAATTCCGTTTCTGTTTTATTCCGATAACTGAGTATACGCAAATTCAACTCTAATTTTTACTAATCGAATTCACCTCAGGTGAGCTAGAATTGTATTTTAATTAGGCCTATACTATATTCACCAATTGCAACCATCTGAACAGTGGATTTTCTTATTTTACATTAAAAGAAAGAATCAGTAACTGTATTTCTCTGTCTGTTTTAATATTATAGGATTGCTATTTTAATGGTATTCGGTAGTGTTTCATGAGAGAGAAAAACCACAGTTTGAAACTGCCCCTGAACAACAAGGGAGACATGGTTGTTGCAAGAGGGTGGTACAGAAGTAATTTTTATATTTATAAATTTTCATGATTTAAACCAGCATGAAAAAATTATAAAAACAATATTTATCATTTACTGTAACACAGCGACGAATTCCGTTGATTGAATCGGCTTACCTATGAAATATGCCACGTTTACATAATGATTTCCCCCTAGGTCATCAAGGTTCATAATGGCTGCGCTCAGTGGAAACAACATGGAATCAGAGTAAATAATAAATTAATGAACATATGAACAATTATATGCTGTTACTTACGATTTGTAACTGTATTAGGAGAAAGATGAGTACTTTTGTGTCGGTTATCAATCCGACAACCGGCAAAGTGGATTGGAAACTCCAAAATGACCAATACGACTACCATCAAGAAATTGCCCGGTAAGAACTCTGTCAGACTCTTCCTTTTTACAACCAACGATCAGTCACTCCTTAAATAATTATTATTAAGTTGTGTAGATTTTTTTTTAAAAACCACCAATGAATTTTCGCTTGTAACATAAACCTTTCTACTTCTTTAATTAATAATATGCCCATGTTTTTGTTGTTGTATTTTTTAGATCAGGGTATGCAGATATGCTTCATGATACAGAGAGGGTATGCATAATACTAAAGAAACTTGTATACGAAGTGTAGTTTGATTTTTTTCTTGGGTCTTATTTCCTACATGTTTGATTGAAAGTGCTTCTAGAGCATGGCATCCTTTAAGACCTGGTATAACTGTAGTTCTTGTCTCTTCTGAACAAGTTAGCAGCACAGCTCCAAATTCATAAAAACCATGTTTGCAGTTGATGTTGTAACAGTAAAAGCAAAATATGCTTGAGATGGCATACAAAACAATACAACAAAGTTCTATTTTTAAAAAATCAAGCAAATACACATTACAGCATGGTATCAATCGTGGTTAATCTCGGTTGAGATTCGGCTCGCCTGAATATTTGGACTGATGCCTTCACTGAATCTCGACCAGTTCTAGCAATTAATGTGTACTTAGGTGACACTGCTGTTCGCTTCAAATCAGTTAGTGCACATTAATTGCTAGAACTGGCCGAAGCTGAAAGTAAATTTCCAGACATGAATTATGAAGGACTGTTCAGAGATTCAGTGAAGACATCAGTCCAAATATTCAGCCCCTCCGAATCTCAACCGAGATTACAATCATGGTAGATGAAAGTTATTGACAACTTAGAGATACATTCTGAAAGGAGAGGAGGCCAAGGACATTCAATCTATTCAAAACTGGACTTGTATTTCTACTTTTCTATGATACACTTCAATACTCTGCTGTTTGCACTCATGTTGGCCTCCACTTTCATAACATGTGGTGACATCCACTCTTGCAGGTCACCCTGGGCACTCATGTTGAAGGGATGGCCGGTATAGATGTGATAGTCTACATGGGAGTGTATGATAGAGGAATGGAATTATGAGTGTAATTTTCATTAGATTGGGAGGAAGTTGCTTACGAATCTCTAACCATACAGTCAAATAAAACTTCTTTGCAGAATAAGAAGTATTATGCTGCATTAGCAGAGGCTATACAAATTAAAAGACAACTTGGGGAACCAGTAAATGTACTTGATATCGGTACAGGAACTGGTCTCCTGTCCATGATGGCGGCTAAGTTAGGAGCAGACACAGTCACAGCCTGTGAGGTACCATTATAATTCTGTATTCATTTAATCTTTACTGTAAAATCACATGTTACTGACAGTGTAGTTTTTTTGTTGTTTACTCTTCATTAGAAACACACACAATGCTTTTTGGACACTCTGAAAACATCACGTCAGGTTTACTAATACTGTAATTAATGGAGATTCTTTTCACAATTCTGTCTTTGAAGTATCAGACAAGAAATGGTAAAAGTAAATCAAAGTTTAAAGAGGTTTAAATTTGTGTATGGTACACACTTTTTAAAGTATTGTATTGACTGTCTTCAAGAGATATGAAGTTTGCATTGCACTTGTCTGTTAATGCTTTTTAGGCATTTGCACCTATGGCGAAATGTGCCAAGGAGATCATTCTGTCGAATGGATTTGCAGATAAGATAAAAATAATTCCAAAGAGATCAACGGAAATCACAGTTGGTTCAGGTGACACAATGTATTTCACATTTTATATGTATCTAACTAAAACTCAGTAGATTCCTCCTGACAAAGAGGAGTGCTGTACTTACTATAAAGGATGACTTTGTTACATTGTTTTGCACAAGTAGGTTCTCTTTGTAAAAGGTATTGCACCAAGTAATTCTAAACATTTTTTTTTCCCGAAAAAATAATTTTTTTAAAATGTTACAAATATGTTATAGATGGAGACATGCCAGAAAGAGCCAATGTCCTGGTGACAGAAGTGTTTGATACAGAGTTGATTGGAGAAGGAGCTATCAACACCTTTACTCATGCACACAGAGAACTCTTACAGGTGAAAATCGAGAAGATTACATGCACCATGAATTGATCTTATATTGATCTGAGAAATACAGTAATACTGAACTGTACATGTGCAATACCTAAACCAGAAAATTTGGTTTTCAGAAGAATTGCATCGTTGTCCCATCTGCTGCCAACATGTATGTGCAAGTGGTCAGTTCTGATTTTATCCGGCAATGGAGGGACATCAGACCTGTAAAGTTAGAGGGGTTTGGAGACATTCTTCCACCACCAGAAATGACCAGCTGTGGAGGAGCACCTGCTCTCCATGACCTTCAACTCCATGAACTCCCACAATCCCTCTTCAAAGTTCTGTCTTCTCCTGTTAAGGTTTTCAGGTATAGCAACAAGTACTGGTATCAAGCAAATGAGGTTAAGCAAATAACAAATTGTAAGCTCAGCATTTCAACTGGGGTAAACTGTGGGGTAGTGAAGGGTTAAAAAGGACACTTTTATGCCCCTGTAATTGGAGATTAGGAGGCATATAGGTTTTGGTCTGTAAATCTGGACTGGGTTTCTCAAAACCTTGGTTAAATTTGACCACTGGTCAAATTTCTTTTGCTCAAAGTAAATTTAGTCTTAGGGCTTATTAACCAATGGTCAAGTCTGTGTGTCTGCAAAATCTTTAACCTTGGCCTTAATTTTTGAATGGATGGTGATAAGGCTTTTATTAGCTCACCTGAGCTGAAAGCTCAAGTGAGCTTTTCTGATCACCCGTAGTCCGGCGTCCATCCGTCTTACCGTCCGTCTGTAAACTTTTAACATTTTTGACTTCTTCTCAAAAACCACGGGGCCAATTTCAACCAAAGTTAACACAAAGCATCCTTAGGTAAAGGGAATTCTAAATTGTTAAAATAAAGGGCCAGGCCACCTTCCATGGGGAGATAATCAAGAAAAGGTAAAAATAGGTCATTAAAAAATCTTCTCAAGAACCATTGGGCCAAAAAAGCTGAGATTTACATGAAAGCTTCCTTATATAGTGCAGATTCAAGTTTGTTCAAATCACGGCCCCTGGGGTTGGATGGGGCCATAATAGGGGATCAAAGTTTTACATGCAAATATATAGAAAAAATCTTTAAAAATCTTCTTCTCAAGATCCACAGAGCCAGAAAAGCTGAGATTTACATGAAAGCTTCCTGACATAATGCAGATTCAAGTTTTTTCAAATCATGGCCCCCGGGGGTTGGATGGGGCCACAATAGGGGATCAAAGTTTTACATACTAATATATAGGATAAATCCTTAAAAATCTTCTTCTCAAGAACCACTGAGCCAGAAAAGCTGATATTTACATGAAACCTTTCTGACATATGTCAGATTTCAGTTTGTTAAAATCATGGCCCCCAGGGGTAGGATGGGGTCACAAGGGGGATCAAAGTTTTGCATACAAATATATAGGGAAAATCTTTAAATATGAGCCAAGGTGACTCAGGTGAGCGATGTGACCCTTAGGCCTCTTGTATTTCACATATGTATTACTTGAGACAAGATCTCTCTTTTGGTACCAAAATGTTCAACTTTGTGACCTTCACCTCGGAGTTTGACTTACTTTTAAAAAATCTTAACCTTGATCATAATTTTTTAATGGGAAGTGATAGGACTTTCATATTTCACATGTGTATTTTTCTTGTGACAATACCTTTCTTTGGGTACCAAATTGTTTTAACTCTTGACCTTAGAGTTTGACCTACTTTTGTAAAACTCTTACCTTGGTTGTAACTTTGGTTAGTGATAGGGCTTTCATATTCCTTTTGACAAGACCTTTCTTTAGGTACCAAACTATTTGACCTCATGACCTTGGAGTTTGACCTACTTCTGAAATACTTTAACCTAATTCATAACTTTTGAATGTGTAGTGATAGGGCTTTCATATTTCACAAATGTATCCCTTTTGACAAGACCTTTTGTTTAATACCAAATGTGTGACATAATGACCTAAGAGCTTGGAGTTTGACCTACTTTTGAAACTATTTAACCTTGGCCATAACTTTTGAATGGTTAGTGATTGGGCTTTCATATTTCACATGTGTATTCCTTGTGATAAGACCTCTCTTTGGTAACATAATTACCTTGCTGCCTTATGGGGGCATCAGTGTTTCACAATCACATTCTGCTTGTCCAAGTCACATACCTGTAAATGAACCCTGGATCCACCTATAAGGTTTAACGAACATCTTATTCATAAAGAGTGTATGTACATGTATTATAAACCTCTCATCTGTATAGTGTTAAGGAAAGCTGTCATTAATAAGAATTTTAAAACTTTTAACTTTAATTGTAATATTCAAATTTGATTATGAGACATGGAAAAAAAATTGCTTAGTAATCTTTAGCAATACAAAAATTGCTCAATACTTTATTCAATACCTCTGTTTCTGGAGAGTATCTAAATATGTATTGAAGAGATAATAGAGATAGAATTTGTGTACCCAGATTTCCTCATCAAAATCCAAACCACATTGTAGAATTCTATTTGATATCTCATATCAAAATTCTTTCACAGATTTGATTTCAGTGGTAGTTCTCCACTAAAATTTGAGAGCCAATCCGAGGAGACATTTGAGGCTTTGAGTGATGGAGAAACAGATGGAATCTTCATGTGGTGGGACCTGGAAATGGATACCAAAAACAACATCAACTTAAGCTGTGCTCCTGGGTGGGCCCATCCAAGGCCCAGTGAATTACAGGCATGTTGATTTAATACTATTGATTCAATGCCCGTAATTAAGGTCCTGCGATAGATGAATGCCCTATAGTGATCAAAATATGCATGCATCCATGCAAACGCTTCTGACTTATCTTGCAACTATTGAATTGCAAATTGATACATGAACTTTTATCAATGTGTTACAGATGGAGTTTAAGGTTGGGCTTTGTTGACCTATTTTGGAAAGAAAATTATTCTCATGAAAGAGTTATAGACCTTGAACATAGTAAATAATGCCACTAGGTGGGGCCTTTTTGTGATGCTTGCCATTACAATGATATCTAGTTGTTTGCAATTACAGTGACCTAATTTTTCTTACCTTGTTTTATTCAGTGGCGAGACCATTGGATGCAGGCTATTTACTACCCAAATCAACCTCTCTCAGTGCAGAAAGGTGAAAATGTGAAAGTCATCAGCAACCACGATGAGTACAGCCTGTGGTTTAATGTAGAATCTAACAATAGGTACTTTATCACACTATATAATACCAAGACAAATTTGAATTGAAAATCCAGTATTTACCCTCATTTTTACCTTCCATATAATTGAAGACTCAACGATAGAATCAAATTTCTTACAGAACCAATAGCAATTCAAACACTGGACCAGCCTGTACCTGTGGAATGCATGTTATCTACAGCAGGTCACAAATTGGAATGATGAATGATCCTCAGAGACGATGTGTCTACTGCAGTCTCTTGAAACAGGTAACTAATTCTGCCAGGCAACATTTCAAAGTATTAACCTTGTCAGTTCACCTTGACACGTTAATCCTTCCACAGCTATTAAACTTCCTCTATTTTTATAACGGGGATGTCCTAAAGTATCGTCTTAACTCATTGGAACATACAATTATCAAATACCAAAGTTGGTAATTCTGCAAAAATGTGAAAATTTGGTATTTTTTTTGTTAGAAATTTGTTCTTGTTTAACAGAAAATTAAAATCAATCATTCTGATTCTTTATGTTATACACAGTTACAGACCTTCTTATCATCAAAGCACTTGGTGTTTGTTTACTGCAGAATAATTAAATTTCGGGGGGGGGGGCTCAGTTTTCATGGTTACTTCTTTCTTTCTTTCCCATGAATTCCAAACAGCAACACAATTTACATGATGTATGTACAGAGACCATCTCTATAAATTGTAATAATAACCATTTCCTCATGAGTGCATTGCAGTTGTAAACAATATGTGTATGAATACAGATAAATATAGTGCATATATTTTTATAGGAGAGCATATTCCTACCCCTAGGACTATTAGCAATCCTCAGTAGATAAAGCTGCATTAGATTAAATCTATTTTTATGGCTGGGAATTCAGACAGAAATGAAAGTAGAATGTAAATTAAGAAATAAACTTTGAAAATACATGAGGGCATGAACTGCAACACTTCATGCCGGCATACTTTTCATGAAGCACTAACACAGTTCATACCCTCACATATTTTTAAAAATGAAATTTATTTTTCAAATGTACCTCTGATTTCAGACAGAGGTTACAATACTAATTTTCCTTTTACAAAGTTTTCTGTTTTACAAAATGATATATTATTTTGCAGAAAATAACATCAAATTCAGTGGTTATGATTATAAGTGATGGAAGCCTGCTACCACTAATGGCAGCCAAACTTGGGGCAAAAAAGGTGAGTTTGATATAGACCTTGTATATCCCCTTGCAATAGAATTGCAGTAAGAATATAGTCATTTGCCCATTCATTTGTAAGTTGATTTATTTAAGTGTTTATACAGTTGTGTGTATGTTAGTTTTATCATTAGTCACCACTTACCTGTCTTTTATCATACAAGGAACGGTACATGTACCTAGCATAAAGACTTACAATCCTGTTGGTTTCAAGGATTATGTAAAAAGTCAAGGTCACTTGGAGGGGAATTTCAAAATTCTTTAGGTATAAGATCAAATCTGTATTTCTTACCTTATGATATACCTGTCAGAGATTTCAGTTTGTATTTAAAGGGGCATGCTTAAGTAAGGTATTTCTAATGGTCATCAAATTTTGAATGTCTGTTGTCGAGGTACATGGGAAAGAGCTTACAATTCATTGCTATGTAAACAAGGCTCGTGCCATGTTTTTGTTTACTTAGGTTAAATATACTGGTAAATGTCTCATTTAAAGCATTTTTGTTAAATTTACAAGTTAATTCTGAACACAATTGAATAGTTTCTAGTGTTTGTCACATCTCATTTTGTTTTAAACATGGCTATTTTCTATTAAGTCATCTATATGTAAACAAAAACATGGCACGAGCCTTGTTTACATAACAAAGAACTGTGAGTGCTGTATCTCTCTTGTAACTCAACAACTGATATTCAAATTTTGGTTGACCGTTAGAAGGACTTTAGTTAAGCATTATAAACATTAAAAACGAGAAAATAAAATTTGAAAATTTTTGGCTCAAATCATGTCCACGCCCCTTTAATGCAATATGTACAAAAATCAGCAGAATGGAAATTATAAAATTCCTTGTGCACAAAATTTCAGTATTTCTTATCTAATTTGTATAAAATTCCTGGGGTCCAATTTGTTTCAATATGAAATGTAAAATGTTAGAGAGGTTGCTGTCAAGATTTTTTTCAGTCTTGGTTCCAAAGTTTTAAAATATTAAAGGTCAAACCACTGAAAGGGAAATTCCAAAATTCTTTGTGCAAAATATTTTGAGGGTAATTGATATATAAATTCTATGACACTTGCAAGATCTGTTTTTATATTGACTTTAAAGGTCAAAGGGCAAGGTTATTGGAGAGCACTTTTGAAAATACATGTTTGTTTTGAGGGATATCTTGTTTTGCAGAGCTCTTGCTTTTCATATTCAGAATTAAAGAGCAATCTGGCATTAGTCATATCAATTAGTTAGTACCTGTATTTGTTTTTAACACCTTTGTTATTTTTCTTCTTCATTTTCTGTAGGTGTTTGCTTTGGAAACCAATAATTTCACAAGGAAAATCCTTCAGCAGTTTATCAAGCAGAATAAGCTTAATGAAAAGGTGACTGTTCTTAGTAAAGAACCCGAGGATCTAACAGAGGAGGATCTTCAAGGTTCCAAGGTGAAGGTCATCTGTGTACCGTAAATACTGTCAGAAGGGTACAGTATGAATATGCTGCACCTTGTAGTTTATTTATGGTTATACATGTATTCTGTATCAAGTTAACCGAGTTTTATGAAATACTGTAGATACGGAAATTTCACCAGACTTAATTTTCATTAGATTGGTGGTGTTGATTTATACACAATGAGAAATTTTCACAGGCCATTGATATTTAACTTCTAAAGATAAGCAACAGAAAATACCATGAAAACTTACTTTTTTTCTAATTTATTTCCACAAAAACATGTCTTGAAAATAAAACCAAACCTATTGTACTGCTAACTAAGGTTAGAAGTAGTGAATCAAGCATTAACAAGATGAAAAGCTTTCATCTATGATGTCATAGATAATAGAATGATGCAAAAACACAATGCCTTGTAAAGCTTAAATATTTCATAATATATTTCTTAAAACAGAAAAGGAAATCTCAGTGAAAAAAGATGTAAACATTAAGCAAAATGTGAAATTGCATTAGAATGGAAATATTTGTTATTTGCAAATGTTAATGCTGATTTAATGAATGAAAAGTTTTAGATGAATGATACATATCAACAAGAGGCCCACAGGCCTTATCGCTCACCTGAGTATTAGTTAAAAGTATCACTAGTCCACAGGCCTTATCAGTCACCTGAGTATTAGTTAAAAGTATCACTAGTCCACAGGTCTTATCAGTCACCTGAGTATTAGTTAAAAGTATCACTAGTCCACAGGCCTTATCAGTCACCTGAGTATTAGTTAAAAGTATCACTAGTCCACAGGCCTTGTCAGTCACCTGAGTATTAGTTAAAAGTATCACTAGTCCACAGGTCTTATCAGTCACCTGAGTATTAGTTAAAAATATCACTAGTCCACAGGTCTTATCAGTCACCTGAGTATTAGCTATAAGTAGCACTAGTCCACAGGCCTTTATCAGTCACCTGAGTATTAGTTAAAAGTATCACTAGTCCACAGGCCTTGTCAGTCACCTGAGTATTAGTTAAAAGTATCACTAGTCCACAGGTCTTATCAGTCACCTGAGTATTAGTTAAAAATATCACTAGTCCACAGGTCTTATCAGTCACCTGAGTATTAGCTATAAGTAGCACTAGTCCACAGGCCTTTATCAGTCACCTGAGTATTAGTTAAAAGTATCACTAGTCCACAGGCCTTTATCAGTCACCTGAGTATTAGTTAAAAGTATCACTAGTCCACAGGTCTTATCAGTCACCTGAGTATTAGTTAAAAGTATCACTAGTCCGCAGGTCTTATCAGTCACCTGAGTATTAGTTAACAGTATCACTAGTCCACAGGTCTCATCAGTCACCTGAGTATTAGTTAAAAGTATCACTAGTCCACAGGCCTTATCGGTCACCTGAGTATTAGTTATAAGTATCACTAGTCCACAGGCCTTTATCAGTCACCTGAGTATTAGTTAAAAGTATCACTAGTCCACAGGTCTTATCAGTCACCTGAGTATTAGTTAAAAGTATCACTAGTCCACAGGTCTTATCAGTCACCAGAGTATTAGTTAACAGCATCACTAGCTCTAAAGTCTATGAAATGAATAATAGTTTTTCTGTTCTGCATATCTAAGTTAAATTCTAGTATTCAGCAGCAGTATAAAACAAGATGTGCTCTTTAAAAGATGCAAATGCCCCCAAAAGTGCCTATACTGATGAAAGACTCAATGTAATATAATATATGTTATATTAACACTATATGACTATTTAGGGCCTGCCCTAGAGTTCAAACCCTGGGGTTGCAAAATTCACAATTTTGGTACATCCTTTTCTGCTTTTTCTACAAATATTCATGAAGTTTTTATGCAGTATCAGCTAAATTAAAGAAGTTTTTCAAATGATAAAGACAATAATCACTATGATAATTTTGGCCCCACCCTGGAACCAAAACCCTACCCCTGGGATCATGAAATTTACAATTTTGGTAAAGGACTCTGCTCCTTCAAGATGTCCATTTAGTTTCTATTTAGTATCAATAGCATTAAAGGCAATATTATTTAAATGTTTCGCACTTATACTCTTATATACAGTAAAACATGCTTCTACTGAGCACGCTTATAACGAATTCATGCTTATTGCAAAGGGATTTATATTTCCTTATGAGAGGAAAATAAAGAAAATTTTAAAAGATATAACGAAGTTTGATAATAATGAAATGTTTTTTGCTGGCACTGGAGGTTTACTATAACTGTGTTTTACTGTATTTTGCAGGCTCTGGAGGTTTACTATAACTGTGTTTTACTGTATTTTGCGGGCTCTGGAGGTTTACTATAACTGTGTTTTACTGTATTTTACGGGCTCTGAAGGTTTGCTATAACTGTGTTTTACTGTATTTTGCGGGCTCTGGAGGTTTACTATAACTGTGTTTTACTGTATTTTGCGGGCTCTGGAGGTTTACTATAACTGTGTTTTACTGTATTTTACGGGCTCTGGAGGTTTACTATAACTGTGTTTTACTGTATTTTGCGGGCACTGGAGGTTTGCTATAACTGTGTTTTACTGTATTTTGCTGGCTCTGAAGGTTTGCTATAACTGTGTTTTACTGTATTTTGCTGGCTCTGGAGGTTTGCTATAACTGTGTTTTACTGTATTTTGCGGGCTCTGGAGGTTTACTATAACTGTGTTTTACTGTATTTTACGGGCTCTGGAGGTTTACTATAACTGTGTTTTACTGTATTTTGCGGGCACTGGAGGTTTGCTATAACTGTGTTTTACTGTATTTTACGGGCTCTGAAGGTTTGCTATAACTGTGTTTTACTGTATTTTGCTGGCTCTGGAGGTTTGCTATAACTGTGTTTTACTGTATTTTGCGGGCTCTGGAGGTTTACTATAACTGTGTTTTACTGTATTTTACGGGCTCTGGAGGTTTACTATAACTGTGTTTTACTGTATTTTACGGGCTCTGGAGGTTTACTATAACCGTGTTTTACTGTATTTTGCGGGCTCTGGAGGTTTACTATAACCGTGTTTTACTGTATTTTGCGGGCTCTGGAGGTTTACTATAACCGTGTTTTACTGTATTTTACGGGCTCTGGAGGTTTACTATAACCGTGTTTTACTGTATTTTACGGGCTCTGGAGGTTTACTATAACTGTGTTTTACTGTATTTTACGGGCTCTGGAGGTTTACTATAACTGTGTTTTACTGTATTTTGCGGGCTCTGGAGGTTTACTATAACTGTGTTTTACTGTATTTTACGGGCTCTGGAGGTTTACTATAACTGTGTTTTACTGTATTTTACGGGCTCTGGAGGTTTGCTATAACTGTGTTTTACTGTATTTTACGGGCTCTGGAGGTTTGCTATAACTGTGTTTTACTGTATTTTACGGGCTCTGGAGGTTTGCTATAACTGTGTTTTACTGTATTTTACGGGCTCTGGAGGTTTACTATAACTGTGTATTACTGTATTTTGCTGGCTCTGAAGGTTTACTATAACTGTGTTTTACTGTATTTTGCGGGCACTGGAAGTTTACTATAACTGTGTTTTACTGTATTTTGCTGGCTCTGAAGGTTTACTATAACTGTATTTTACTGTATTTTACGGGCTCTGGAGGTTTACTATAACTGTGTTTTACTGTTTTTTGCTGGCTCTGGAGGGTTACTATAACTGTGTTTTACTGTACTAAGTTTGGCCCTGCCCTAGAACCTCTACCCAGGGGATCATGAAATTTATAATTTTGGTAGAGACCTTCCTACTCTACATGACTATGCATTTGGTTTTTCTTGCAGATGTTTGAAATTCATCAGTTTTGTCAGTTTACCTCTCTCCTAAGGCCTCAGGGTTCCTAATATTTACAATTTATATTCCCCTTGACCCAAAGATCACTATGACCATTTTGGTCCCACCCTGATACCAAAACTCCTACCCCTGGTATCATGAACTTTACAATTTTGGTAACGGGCTACCTGCTTCTTCTAAATATTCATTTACTTTCAATTTAGATTCAGTAGTATTAAAGAAGATATACTAGTGGAAAAAAGAAACTGCATTATAAAATTTAGTATAATTTTTCTATATTTATTGTTTATATTTATAAAATCTAAACAATCGATAAAGGTGATGTTTTTGAACAATATCGGATAGTACCTGACTCAGATGCACAGACTTTTTCATGGTTAGTGAACACATGTTGTTTATTAAAGTGTTTGTATGCATGAGTTTTACTGGCCAATACTCTTTGGAGTAAGAAGTGTAAAAGGTTTGTTTGGACACTTTTCGTTAAGGAAAGCACTTTAGTTTGGACAAAATTTACCCTTCTGTCATGCCATTACTCAGCAAAAACCAACATAATCGTGCTGTTGGGATGCTTCAAGCTGGAATGGCACAAAATATCGTAGCAAGACACTTTGGTGTTCATCAGAACACCATCCAGTCATTATGGAGACGTTTCCAACAATCTGGTAACACTCGGGATCGACCACATTCTGGGCGTCCCCGTGTGACGTCGCGTTGACTGGACAACCACATTAGACTTGTGCATCTGAGAAATCGTTTCCAGAGAGCAAGTTTGACTGCTCGTAGCATTCCTGGACTTCAACCGATGAGTCCAAGAACTGTGCGTAATCGTCTGCGTGAGCACAACATCAGACCAAGACGTACAGCAGTGCGCCCAATACTGTTGTATATTTCTGGAATTTGTAATCTTTGCCTTTAATATGGATTTTGTTTGTTATAATAAATTGTTGTTCACGTCTTCTATCTTGAGTACTGGTCAAGTATACGACAAATAATACCTCAACATCATCATATCGCTAGACTAGCATGGTGCAGACGACATCTGCGATTCAGAATACAGGACTGGGCCAATATTCTGTTCACTGATGAATCCAGATTTCATTTGGATAGCAGTGACGGCCGTTGTAGAGTGTATCGTCACGTTTGGGAGCGGTACCAGGACGCTTGTGTTGTGCAACGTCAACAATTCGGTGGAGGTAGCGTTATAGTGTGGGGTGGAATAACAGCACGTGGAAGGACCCCTCTACAAATTGTCAATGGAAATCTCACCGGCATACGCTATTGAGACTAAATTATTCAGCGCCATGTGATACCCATCATACAGAGATAGCAAAATCACATCACTCTGCAGCAAGACAACGCAAGGCCACATGTTGCACGTGTAGTCAGAAACTTTTTTGTTCAACAGAATGTCGATGTCTTGCCTTGGCCAGCTGTTTCCCTCGATTTATCGCCAATCGAGCATGTCTGGGATGAAATGGAACGACGTCTACGCCATTTACCGAATCAGCCAGTGACATTGGCTGATCTAGGCCAGGCCTTAACCAACATCTGGAACAACATTCTTCAAGCATTTCTGAACACTTTAGTGGCATCAATGAGGCGCCGTTGTCAAGCATGCGTGAATGCAAATGGTGGTCACAAGCGTTATTAACTTTGTTAATTCAAGTTCGAATACCAGTGTCTTTTGAGTGTGGTGAAATTGATGTTATTCGACGTTAACATTAATGGATTATGAAATGTTGTAACGAATACACTTGTTAACAGTATTACAAAAAATAAATTTGTTCATTGTTATTTTTTATTATTTTTTTATATATTAAATAATGCAGTTTCTTTTTCCCGCTTGTATGTTATATAAATGTTTTACACATTTATAAACAGTATACCAAGTTTGACCCCACCCTGAAATCAGAACCTCTACCCCAGGGATCATGAAATTTACAATTTTGGTAGGGACCTCACTGCTCTACCAGGTACGTTTTTAAGGTCATGATTGCAAGAGCCTGGGCTGTTCCAATTGGGAAAAATAGCAACATTTGCTTGAAATTGGGGAAAATTTTCTATACAAAGAAGTAGGGAGAAAACCAAACCAGAGTGCATAATCAGGGATAGACATTAACTTTTCCCCTCACTTGCCCTATGGGCAAGTAAACTCAAAGTTTTACTTGTCTACATGAAAAAGTTGTCCGCAATATTTTAGACTAATAAGCCTGTCAACCAGTAATTCTAATTATCTCTCTCTGTCAATTGGTGAAACGGTACGATATACTAACTGAAGAATGGGCCTTCGCTGTAATCTGATGATTTGGTAAAGAAAACAATATATGGAGTTGGACTTTACTTTGTAATATTTGATGTTCATTAGTTGAAGCTTAACACAATTATAATAATCACATTTCCTACTGAAAAAATTCCTTGCCCCCATTGGGCAAGTGTGTATTGAGTTTCACTTGTCCGAACTGGGTTTTCACTTGCCTCGGGCAATCGGACAACCATTAATGTTGATCCCTGATAATATATAATTGGACTCCTTTTGACATTCAATTCCAAATTGGTCAAAGCTTACCTCATTCAAATAAGCAGCAGCCAAAAGATTTGGTTTACTTAACAATTTTAAAGCAAATATTGTAATCTGTGGGCCTGTGAAGAAGATATATGAACAATAAGGCTGCCCTGCTTTGATCTGTTTTTAGCTCACCTGAGCTGAAAGCTCAAGTGAGCTTTTCTGATCACCCGTAGTCCGCCGTCCGTCCGTCCGTCCGTCTGTAAACTTTTCACATTTTCAACTTCTTCTCAACAACCACTGGGCCAATTTCAACCAAAGTTGACACAAAGCATCCTTAGGTAAAAGGAATTCTAAATTGTTAGAATAAAGGGCCAGGCCACCTTCCAAGAGGAGATAATCAAGAAAAGGTAAAAATAGGGTAGGGTCATTAAAAAATCTTCTTCTCAAGAACCACTGGGCCAGAAAAGATGAAATTTATAGATAAGCTTTATTAGGTAGTGCAGATTCTAAATTGTTGAAATCATGGCCCCCGGGGGTCGGATGGGGCCACAATAGGGGGTCAAAGTTGTACATACAAATATATAGGGAAAATCTTTAAAAATCTTCTTCTCAAGAACCACTGAGCCAGAAAAGCTGAGATTTATATGAAAGCTTCCTTATATAATGCAGATTCTAAATTGTTAAAATCATGGCCCCCGGGGATCGGATGGGGCCACAATAGGGGATCAAAGTTTTACATACAAATATATAGGGAAAATCTTTAAAAATCTTCTTCTCAAGAACCACTGAGCCAGAAAAGCTGAGATTTATATGAAAGCTTCCTGATATAGTACAGATTCTAAATTGTTATAATCATGGCCCCCGGGGGTCGGATGGGGCCACAATAGGGGATCAAAGTTTTACATATAAATATATAGGGAAAATCTTGAAAAATCTTCTTCCCAAGAACCACTGAGCCAGAAAAGCTGAGATTTATATGAAAGCTTCCTGATATAGTACAGATTCTAAATTGTTAAAATCATGGCCCCCGGGGATCGGATGGGGCCACAATAGGGGGTCAAAGTTTTTTTTTTGTTGTTTGTTTTTTTTTTTTCGTTTTTTTTTTTTTTTTTGATATAGTGCAGATTCAAGTTTGTTAAAATCATGGACCCCGGGGATTGGATGGGGCCTTAAGGTGGGCATCAAAGTTTTACATACAAATTTATAGGAAAAATCTTTTAAAATCTTCTTCTCAAGAACCACTGAGCCAGAAAAGCTGAGGTTTATATGAAAGGTTCCTGATATAGTGCAGATTATAAATTGTTAAGATCATGGCCCCCGGGGGGTCGGATGGGGCCACAATAGGGGATCAAAGTTTTACATACAAATATATAGGAAAAATCTTGAAAAATCTTCTTCCCAGAACCACTGAGCCAGAAAAGCTGAGATTTATATGAAATCTTTCTGATATAGTGCAGATTCAGGTTTGTTAAAATCATGCCCCCCTGGGGTAGGATGGGGCCACAATAGAGGATCAAAGTTTTACATACAAATATATAGGGAAAATCTTTAAAAATCTTCTTCTCAAGAACCATTGGGCCAAAGAAGTTCACATTTACATGAAAGCTTTCTGACATAGTGTAGATTCAAGTTTGCAAAAACCATGGCCTCCAGGGGTAGGTTTGGGGCCATAATAGGGACTACGGTTTTACATGCAAATAGATATGGAAAATCTTCTGATATGGACCAAGGTGACTCAGGTGAGCGATGTGGCCCATGGGCCTCTTGTTTTTTGTTTGTTTTTTTCTTCGTTTTTGTTTTGTTTTGATATAGTGCAGATTCAAGTTTGTTAAAATCATGGACCCCGGGGATTGGATGGGGCCTCAAGGGGGGCATCAAAGTATTACATACAAATTTATAGGAAAAATCTTTAAAAATCTTCTTCTCAAGAACCACTGAGCCGGAAAAGCTGAGATTTATATGAAAGCTTCCTGATATAGTGCAGATTATAAATTGTTAAGATCATGGCCCCCGGGGGTCGGATGGGGCCACAATAGGGGGTCAAAGTTTTACATACAAATATATAGGAAAAATCTTTAAAAATCTTCTTCCCAGAACCACTAAGCCAGAAAAGCTGAGATTTATATGAAAGGTGACTCAGGTAAGCGATGTGGCCCATGGGCCTCTTGTTATTGTTTTGGAATTTCAAAGCAAAAATTGGGAAAAATACCTGCATTTTAGCATTGGGAATTGGGTCTTATTTCTGCCCCCCACAGACCTTTAAAAAATCCCTGTCTACATGACTATGCAATTAAGTTTTTAGGTCACCTGAGTAAACACAGGTAACCTATTGTAATTGGTTGTCATCCATTGTCGTGTGTCATCTGTTGTGTATTAACAATTGAATGTTTTTAACTTTTCTTCTTTTCATATTTGGTATGAAGCATCGTTTGGACAAGGGGGACATAAACTGTAAATTTCAGGACTGCTGGAACCTTAGGGGTGGAACAGAAACTGCCAAAAATTGACCAATTTACAAACATTTTCTCCTCTAAAACCACACATGTTTAAGAAAAACTAAATGCATAGTGATGTAGAGCAGGAAGGCCTCTACCAAAATTGTAAATTTCATGATCCCCAGGATAGGGGGAAGGGCCAAATTTACTTTATATTTATATATATAGTGTTTGTGTGTAAAACATTTAAATAACATCTTCTTTAGTGCTATTGAAACTAAATGGATATTTAGAAGAAGTGGGTAGTCCTTTACCAATTTGGAAATTCCATGATTGATCCTAAGGGGTAAAGGTTTGGTTTCAGGGTGGTGTCAAAATTATAATAATGATTTGAAGGACTTCTTTAAGTTTGCTGACTCTGTATAAAATCTAAATGCTTACTTAGGAATAGCAGGAAAGGATGTACCAAAAATGGTGAATTTCGTAACCCAGGGTCCAAATTAGTCATATCTTTTAATGTTAATACATTATTATATTAATATGTAAAACCTTTCATCAGTGTATGCAATTTTGAGGGCATTGAAGTTTTTAAGAACACATCTTGTTTTATACTGTTGCTGAACATTAGAATTTAGCTTAGATATTCAGAACAGGAATTTTTTTCTAGATTTCATAGCCCTTGGAAGTAGTGATACTTTCCACTAGTACTCAAGTGACCGGTAAGGCCTGAGGGCCACTTGTGTTTTACAGATATGCAATTGTAGAGAAACAGATTTTTGGTCAATTTTTAACAGTTTTTGCCTCGCCTCGTAGACCTTGGTGGTGCAGGAGTCATGAAATTTACAATGTATGTCCCCCTTGTCCCAAAGATGCTTCATACCAAATTTGAAAAGAATTTGAATGATATTTATTTTTGTTCAATTATTAATGGAAGACACAGCAACAGATACTGACCAATTACCAATTGCCTGAGTGACTCGGATGACCTAAAACCATTTGTAGAGTGCTATTGATGATCTGGAGTATCAATTCTGTTGTATGGGTTTTTTTAAAAAAAAAAAATTCTTTGAATTACATAGATTGACCTAGTGGTAGGGGACCCATATTTCCAGTCAGCTGTTTTGCCTTGGCATCATGTACATTTCTGGTATGCTGCAAAGCATTTGTCCAGTTTCTTGACTGATAGTGCAGAGGTGTTACCAAGGTTACTGTCAATAAAAGCAATGGCTGTCAGTTTCCAAGACCTGTGGAAGATCAGATCACCAGTTGGAATATGTGAAGGATTCAATATACAGCTGTTTGATGAAATGATTGAGGTATGGTAAATTTCATTAGAGTCACTTTTTAGCTCACTTGAGCCAAAGGCTCAAATGAGCTTTTCGGATTGAAATTTGTCCATTGTTGTTGTAAACTTTACACATTTTCATCTTCTTCTCCAGAAGCACTGGGCCAATTTCAACCAAACTTGGCACAAAGCATCCTTTGGGATTCAAGTTTG